>NC_081451.1:14484120-14518247 GCF_007210705.1 Tigriopus californicus
AGGCGGAGAGTATCAAGGATTGAAGAGCTCATCCAACCCTCACCAATTCAAAATATACCGATTTTAACCAACATGCATCTTTTTTTGTTTTTTAATATCCTTACTATATTCTATTGGTTTCACTAGCCACCTTCTGTTAAAATCTAATGATGCTACTGATTCAAATGCGTCTGAGGATTACTGGATAGACCAAAATTGTTGGGATGATTTTATTGACATTCTTATCACATCAAACACCTTGGATTCCACCAAAGATTTTTGATAAGTGACATGAGCTTTGTGGAGTGGTGTCCGAGCACAAAATGCCATCGATTCTCAAGTAAGGGTTGGCACGACCTTGGCGATATCGACACAATTTCTGTAAGGCCAGTTATCAAGTCAACAAGCAACAAACAGTGAAACAACTTTGTCCGGAGCCTGGTTTCCGAATTTGCTGAAGTTCATTTACTTGTACCTCACTTCTTATAACATATGGGGAACGATTAGCCCCAACCCTGTCACAATTCATTTGCCATTTATGGTGTCAAGGTTTGAAAAGACCTTGTAGGCCAAGTTTAGGTTGTGCATGGCCATGTCCGTGGATGCGGTGACCAAAGAAATCAAAAAGGCTTTCCCATTACCAATCAATACCGCTTAAAATGTTCGCTCTAAGAGGATCTTTTGAGGAAGAAACGGATTGGACCACGGAGGCAGATTGAAAGTAAAAACTTGAACTGTATTCACAACCTTTTGTATATGTACCGTTAATCAAAACATTGAAAAGACGGTTTTAGGAGTTGGAGCTGTAGAATTTCCGCCGTAGTTTGTGCAAAAGGGCAGGTTGTTGGATAACTTGATAATCGTGCCTACTTTGGCTTCCAAGACATTAACAGTTTGTTTTTATATAAAAGCAAGCAAAACCGTATTCTTTCACACTCAGAAACACCATGTCTACCATAAACTATATGCTTTATTCGCTAGTAATATCCTTAATCAACATTATAATTAGCCACATGGCTTGTTTATGATGAACACTGGATCTTTTGAGTACACTAAATTTGTTTATACTTCCACTATGTTTGCAGTTTCGTTTCCGGCTTGGAAAACTTGAGTATACTGAAGCATAGGTATGGACTGAAGCATAGTTATGGACTGAAGCATAGGTATGGACTGAAGCATAGGTATGGACTGAAGCATAGGTATGGACTGAAGCATAGGTATGTACTAAGACTATGCTTTCAAGGTTTTCACTCTTATTGCGTGAAACATCCTGCCTTATGACAAATATGATTCTGGAGTTCATTCAGGTGATAACATAGAAGATCCGGGTCAGGCACAAGGATCAAATCAGAAATACACGGGAGACCAATACCTACAAGATGCCGGGAAGCCATCGACGGGAAGGAAGATAATACTTCAGGGGGAGGTAAGGGTGAAGCCACGGACAATCCTCAGTCTAAGAACCTGGGGAGCGAAGATCAGGACTCGCATCCTTCAAGTTCGGATGATTATACAAGTCAGGTCGAGTCTGACCGTAACAATCATAAGGAAGANCGAGCACACTCTCGGGACTTGAGCATATCCAAGCATATACTCGAAGTCCGTGAGTACACCAGGAGACTGTACTCACTAGTACTCACCCATGCTCAAGCTAGATTTGTCCACCTATCGGTGTCAGTGAGCCCGTTAAAAGTTAAGTGACAGCCAGGCTTCACGTCCAATGAAGGCAATGATCCCCTGGAACCGCTCTTCTGATTGGCTTGTTAATCCTCTAAATGGTTCAAATTGGCAACACTTTTAGCTCATTTTTCAACTTCTGTGTGGCCTTCCTGCTCAATGACAAGCAGCCAGACAACCAAAGAAGTGACCAACTACACGTCAACGACCATAATAATGGGCGTATTAAAAGATCAATATTTTCCAAAACGATGAAGATACTTCATCGTATGACCTCAACCCCCAGCCGGCCCACCCCCGTCATCTGCCACCCATGAACCCTCAGGACGGTCTTGGATATCGATCTTGTGCAACTGAGTGACTGATACATGGATGATGGATCAATCGATTTTTGAAACGCGAAACGGACCTACCCACGCCGTAGAAGTCGGCGAAAGTGGCCAAGGTGACCCCGAACCAAATGGCCTGGATCCTAGAGAAGATGACCGCCTCGGAGGCATTGGATACAAGAGAAAGATTGAAAGTTTGTAAGCTTCAAGGCATATGATTGATATTCAATCATGCCATCCATCGTTTCTCGCAGTCTCAATGCCTTCATTTTTTGGTTGAAGGCTTTGTTGGAAGAAGACAGGTCATATCTTCAACCTTGGCCCAAGCTGACCCACAGACACACCAGGCCTGTCGTGTCCTTTGAGGTGGGGAAATTGCACCATGGGCGGAACATGAGTGGATTCCCGCCTCCCAATGAACCGGATTACCCAAGAAGAATCTGGGTGAAAGTTCAACCCCAACCTCAATACAGTAGTAGCCACAATGAGGTGCTCGATCCCTGCTTAAATAAATGGCTTGGTTTCTACACCCATCATCCATCGCTAGCATGAATAACTTCAATTACGTTATATTTAACTGGAATACAAACTTTAAACTCAAAAAAAACCCGAAAGTGCCAATTGTGATTTACGTTTTTCGCGGCCATGAAGAAGAAAGCGGCTTTCAAGTCAAGCCCACCTAGACCCGGCTATAGGCGTCTGGGAGGCCCACCTGTCATACTACAAACTACATAAACGTGTACGTACAACAACCGCATTCATAAAACAATCATCAATAACTTCATCTGAACACCTGAACTCCTTCGTCAACCCCCTATACATCCCAATAGGCGGAGAGTATCAAGGATTGAAGAGCTCATCCAACCTTCCCAAATTCAAAATATACCGATTTTAACCGACATGTATCTTTTTTTGCTTTTTAATATCCTTACTATATTCTATTGGTTTCACTAGCCACCTTCTGTTAAAATCTAATGATGCTACTGATTCAAATGCGTCTGAGGATTACTGGAAAGAACAAAATATTTGGGAGGATTTTATTGACATTCTTATCACATCAAACACCTTGGATTCCACCAAAGACTTTTGATAAGCGACATGACCTTTGTGGAGTGGTTTCCAAACACAAAATACCATCGATTCTCAAGTAAGGATTGGCATGACCTTGGCGACAACGACACAATTTTTGTAGGACCAATGATCAAGTCAGCAAACAAAAAAGATTGTCACAACTTTGTCCGGAGCCGGGTTACAAAATTTGCTTAAGTTCATTTACTTGTACCTCATTTATTATAATATATGGGGAACGATTGGCCGCAACCCTGTCAAAATTAATTTGCCATTTAAGGTGCCAAGGTTTGAAAAGACCTTGTAGGCAAAGTTTAATCTGTGCTTGGCCTTGTCCGTGGATGCCGTGACCAAAGAAATCAAAAATGGTTCTCCCATTACCGATCAATACCGCTTAAAATGTTCGCTCTAAGAAGAGGATCTTTTGAGGAAGAAACGGATTGGACCACGGAGGCAGATTGAAAGTAAAAACTTTAACTGCATTCTTAACCTATTGTATATGTACCGTTAATCCATACATTGAAAAAATCATTTAAGGAGTTGGAGGCGTAGAATTTCTGCCGCATGTTGTGCAAAAGGACAGTGTGTTGGAAAACTTGATAATCGTGGCCTACTTTAGCTTCCAAGACATTAACAATTTGTTTTTATATAAAAGCAAGCAAAACCGTATTCTTTATCACTCAGAAACACCATGTCTACGATAGATTATATGCTTTATTCGCTAGTAACATCCTTTATCAACATTAGAACTAGCCAGATGACTTGTTCATGATGAACACTGGATCAATTATTTTGCTTGTAGGATTTGAGTAACAGAATGAAATAAGACCTGACAATCAAGCAAGCATATGTGCGACGATAACAACACCTCTTTGTGCCCTCTTCTGGATTTCTGCGGATTGCACTTTTGGATCCTTCATTGGCACAGTTGGCCAGAACTAGTCTTGAATTTTTGTGATTCCCTCTCCGGAAAGGCCTCAAGAAGTTGAAAATTGCCTTATTCTAACAACTGGAACACCAAAACTCTTGCAAATCGTTGCGCTTGGGAAGGAATACGTAGCGGTGGTATCTTTTGAGTAAACTATATTTGTTTATACTTCCACTATGCTTGCACTATCGATTCCGTCCTGGAATACTTGAGTATACTAAAGCATAGGTATGTACTATGACTATGCTTTCAACGATTTCACTCTTATTGCTTGAAACATCCCAGCTAATGAGCTTAACATTCCACTTAATATTATTTGTACACCCCTGGGTAAAGTGATTGTACTGGGATGACCGTATGTGTTAGGACCCCTCAGGTTCGAGCAAATTCTGGCAAAGAGAATCAGAATACCTACTGTCTTTACATACCGTGTAGGTTTAGGCGTTTGCTGACAACTTTTTATCTAAAAGTAATTTCCCAACGGAACATGTTTGGCGTTCACGTAAGATAAAAGAGGGACCAAAAGCCATTCTCGAACACCACAACAAGGGTCAAAGTTGTTGGGAGACTGTCAAAGACCTCAAGGTTCTTTTGATTTCAAAAATAACAGTTTCCTGCACTATAAATAAACTCAGGGAGACCAACAGTAGTAATTGTAGTGAAACAGCACTCAGCCGGATAGTAATGAGTTGCGATAGACCATTGTCAATTCTGCGGCCTTTGAAGCCTTAGGTTTAGGCCTTCAAACACATCAAATCTCAATAACACAATCATTAACACAAAACGAAAAAAAGCTCAGCATGAAGTAAAAACATAAACTTGAACAGATAAATTGAGCCCTCCCTGCCCTACAAAATTGTGGCCATATTACAAATCGGGAGACTCCAACTCCAACGGAAATAGCTTTGAAATAGGTCTCTTGAGGATGGAACCGCCAGGGACCTTAACGAACGCTTGACGAACTCTCCCGTCTTCCCCAAATAGTATTCTATCCACTAGAACTATTTTCCAGCATACTTGTGGAACCTGATCATCGAGAAGTAAGACCATGTCACCTTCTTGAACTGGTTTCCGTTCTTTCGTCCATTTCCTTCTCGGATAAAGATTAGGTAAAAACTTGGCAAGAAAACGTTTCCAGAAATGATCGAGGGTGGTGTTTAAGTAAGTGAAACGATCCTGGAGGTTCATTCTCGTTCGCATTGGTGGGCATAATGAATGACCCCCTACCAACCCAACAAGAAAGTCGGGTAAAATGCGCGTTTGAACGCCTTCACCATGATTTCAAAACATCCGCCAAAATGGCTTCCAGCAGGTGGAGAGTAGATCCACTTGATTCCCTTCGAGTTTTTCAAGCCATAACTTGTTAGATTCTCCAATGTTGCGAAGTCTATTTTAGTGAACAGTTCGCGGAGAAGATCATCTGTGGCTCTGAATCAAGAGAAGTTATCTGATACAATGCGATCAGGTATGCCACGACGGTTAGTGAAACGGCACAAGGCATTGAACACATCCATAGTGGTCATTCCAGGGGTCACTTCAAAATGGATTGCTCTAGTTTGGAGACAGGATATCCAATAAAGTCAATACCAACGGTGGAAAACGCCATCAAACTTTCCAAATACCGATACTATGGCAAACTGGCCATCAGAGGAACTTGAGGTCGAGCATTCATTTTTCTACACTTGACACATGATCTCCTCGCTTTCCTCTCCAACTTGAATAAACCAGGGATCAAACAATGCTTCCCAATCTCGGCAACCATTGCATTTGATCCCACGGGGTGTTGTATCCAGTGATGAAGATGTTGCACAAATAAGAATGCAACGGAATGTGATGTGGGAAGAATGAGGGGAAGTCGTACTTCTGGAGGAAGCAAATCTGCCTTTTCCAATTGAGAACGAGCTCTTAATATTCCCAAATCATCTCGGAAGGGACAAAACTTTGCCAAGGGATGTTTCGAATCCAATTCACAAAGATCTTCGTCGATATAGCACTCTTGGGCCATTTTAAAAACCAGATTTTACGCAATCTCTTGCAATAGACGGTAAGCTTTGGCATCAACAAACACATGTTTGGCCAAGCTACAGCGCCCATGACCAAACAGTAGTTTCCAACACAACTGTATCCTCAAAATAAGAGTCATCCTCCGCAAGTATTGCTTCCAGCCATCCCAGAGACTTCCAACGGATGTTTTGGAGTTAAAAAATTTGCTCATCGCACCATCTTCTAGTATACAGACAAATGATCGTGATCTCTGTTCCCGCTCCCCGAAATCCTTGATACCAAAATCGAGGTTGGTCTCCGGCCACTGATCTATGGATCTTAAAAGAACCGGTGGGCCTTGGTAGAAACGATAACAAAGCTCCAGATCACGGACTTTTAAACCTCTTTCTTCTGCTTCTCTTTTTTGTATGTCGTTGTTCAGACTTTTTTTATTCTTCCCCTTTTAGTTGTTGGTTAACAGGAACACGATTGAAGAGGGTCATGAGAAAAAATTGCCTGCATTCGAGACGAGGCACTGGACAAGCTATTACCCGCTGTACAAGACCCATCCGTATTACGATCAACAGATGATTTGTGGACTCGTGTCCGTAAGCAATTTGTCACTTACGGGCATCAACAGATAGCCCGTACCGAGTACGAGCGAAGGCACCAAAGGCCGAAAGAAGACATTTGTACCTTCCACATCAGACTACATCAACTTTGGGAAGACGCCTACTTAGAAGAAGACGAACCATGGAGATCCAATTAACAGATCCCAGAACCATATGCTGGAGCACGAGCAGACCCTACAGGTTACCGATCATTTAAACTCATTAATCAGTTTCTCGCAGGCATAACGGAGGATGACATCCGTAGAACCGCTTTCACACGGGCCTTGGAGTTCCATGCCAACAAAGAACAAAACCTACATGGAAAAGAAGAGATTAGTGAATGATCAGAGTTCCGCACCCACCCCGCGCAAACCGGAGTTCCACACACCCAGAGAGATGCCCGAACAGATGGGAATTGGTAATGTCCAAACCCAGTATTGGGCCCGGAAGTGGTGCTGTCTACATAAGACAAGATCCCTCAGCAACGACGAATGCCTCGTACAACGGCGCCAACCTAAAGGCAACCACAGACACTGACGAAGGAAGCTAGAGGCCAGCCCAATACAGCTAAGTACTGTAACACTTGCAAGAGTTGCGATGGTAAGGGACACTGAGCCCGAGAATGCCCCAACAAATCCCCGTTTAGAGGGGAGAGCACGAGGAATCAATTTTCCTCACGCACTCACAGCCACACACACATGACCAATCCAGGAGATGATGATCACCCGCCTGATCCAGCCATCAAGCAATGGACCGAGAAGCGTTGAAACGCATGGGCAGCCAAGTTGGTTGCTGTTGGTTTGGCTGGCCATGCGTTTCAAAGCTTCTCGTACCAACTGGGGCTGAAATAGAGCAATGGTAATTGGCCCATGCAATGCCTGTGTCCATGTGTCTAGGATGGCATATATGTTATGGGTGGCTTGGGTCACAGCATATTGAGTTAATGACACAAGTGCCTCTTTTTGAATGTATGCTTGTAACTTGCGTTCCTGGGTGTTGACCTCTCCTTCGAATCCTATTTCGTGTCGTCCAAGTTTGGTGAGGGTGGCAATGAGGCGTGCTATCCTGTGATTGTTGGTCTCGATTTGACGGCCGGCGGCATCGATGTAGTGGCGCATGCTGTTGCGTTGTATCTCCAGGGCGTCGATCCGGACGGACATTTATTGATGGCTGAAGAATGGTTTCAGGAAAATCGGGTACGGGTGATTATCGGGAAAGAGGGGTGTATTCAAGGGGTCGCCTTCGGCTTCCAGCCAGTCAGGGGCGGGGAAGTCCATGTCTTCTTCTAGCCACGGTGCAGGGATCGAGTCAAGCATGGGGACGCAACTGACTGACACCATTCGTTCCAGTTCTCATTGTTCTCAGTTCTCATCTCGTATCTCATTGATTTCCGCGTCCAAGGGGCTTGGGTAGGGTAGGTCGATAGGGAAGATATTGTCTCGCCACTGGTCCTCAAGATCGTAGAACGGTTCTGGACTGGCTCCGGATGTGTCACTGGATTCTGAGTCCGTCCTTCTACCTTCATCGGTGTCTGGGCAAGGAGGCCTGTACCATGGAGAGGGAGTGAGCGTGAGCGCTAGGAAAGGGCAGTTTGTTTAGAACAGAACTAGACTCGCAACTTTAAATCCTCTCATTTATATCCGCCACCAAAATCATTTCTTTTAACTTTGCATGATTATTGCTAGATATTTGAGTTGAATGGCCGCACATTTTGTGCCACTTACTTGCTTCATTTTGACTCACAGTGTCAAAAACATTTGGAATGTAACTAAGTTATTCATATCCAAAGGAATAATATGATACACCAAGACACCACTTCAGTTCGCACCGTATAATCTGATAAAAACATGAAATAATAAAGAGTCCATAAACCAATGTCCACAAATATTCAACCAATATATCAATGCATATTAGAACTGAGATTGGAGTTTGTTTATTTTTCTTGCCCCTGGGCTGGATTTGGAGCTTGTAGATCCTAGTTTATTGTTCTTGTTGGCGTGAATTGCCAAGTTCTGTTCTGCAGCAAAGTTTTTGCCAAAAAAAATTAAACATTTCCTTGGCAATTTCTTCACCAAAAGTACACTAAAGGGGTGCCCCTTGCTCCAACAAGCAGCCAAAATGAGAGCTGTTTCGGGAGTGTTCTTAAGGATGAGGCAAAAGCATTTGGCGAACACTTCCTTGGGGTGAGGCAGTTCTAACATGAACGCCTTGCTGTCATTTCTGGACATAATTTCAGAAAACATTCCCCAAGTATGAATACATGCCAAGTAAACCAAGTCTCTGGGTTTTGACAATCCACCCCGATTGATTTTTTCTTTGAAGTTATCACGAGTAGCGTTGGCTGATGATGTTTCCCCTTCAACAAATTTGGGAATTAACTGGGTCTTGCCTTGAGAAATTAGGTTTGAGCATTGGGCGCATGTAGTTCTACGACTGACCAATCGGGCAAGATTTCCCGCAATTTAGTAGACAAAGACATGGCAGCCATGGTCGGAGGCGTGAGACCTGTTCGCTCTTTTCCCCTGCCTTCTAGTTTTGAGTCCCAATCAGAAATCCATTGGCAAAGTTTCGAAAGAAATTTAAAGTTCTGATCCTCAACTGAATAAATTGGAGCTTGAGACGGATCACTAGTTTTAATGTGGAGGATGGCACTCTTGGTGTTCACAATTGTCCACCATCTATTTATTACTTTCAGAGAGCTCAAGGTGTCTCTCCATGGCTTGTTCATCGAACTCTGGACAGACAAATCGTTCCAGGGACTGGAAATTGTTGTACACATTCTTGAACTCGTGCATTGGGTCAAATAGAATGAAAAAGCTCTGATCACGTAAATGAGGGTGTGGAATACTCTCCTTCAGAGCGCCACCGCATAGCTCAGTAAAGAATCTTCGATTTGGAGCTGCATTGTCAGATGATACGCCAAGAACTTCGAAACCAAGTTCATGAAGAGCATTCATAACATTTTCAAGACAATCAAGAATTATTATCTTCGAGTTGAGGCTGATCACGGGATATTGTACGACCATGTCTTTTTGATATTGTCCAAACAACGAAGATGCATGGAAACACAGAACTGTTTTGCACGGTTTGGAGGTATAGACTTTGTCATTATTGGATTGGAGACCAAGAATTTGCCCTCCAGAGAATTCTACTTTCTGGTTGACATAAATTTCGTCAAATGCCAAAAAGATTTTTTTCTCATGATTGGATAAGCTTTGGATATGTAGTCGCAGGTACTCTTTGACACCGTCTGTCAAACCGAATGACAAAGACAGCGATGATGTCAGCTTTTGTAACCACGAGATACTGGGTAATAATGTCAGGTGCCCCTCGGCTAGAATTTGCTTGTAAAGCGCAGGAGAGGTAATTTTCCACAGCGATGCACAAGCCAACAGATCTACGGAAAGCATGAAATTTTATAATTTTATAACACCTTTCAGCTTTCAGCCCCAAAATAATCATTTCTCTTTAAAATAAATTGCAGGAAACATTGATTAAGACCAAAACTTTTCCGGAGCATTAGTATAATGATTGTAAATATTCACGTTTGTGTAAGTACATAGGTTAATTACCTGGCGAATACTTGCGTATTCCTTTAGGCATAATGGCCAGGGAAAGCTGCTCAAGAAGGAATCCGATTTTCTTTTGCGTGTCTGGGCTTTCAATAGTGAGCTACGACATTCTGTTCTGGAAGTCACGAACTGTTTGGTCAAGGCTATTTTCCTCTTCAAAGAAATTTTCTCCAGAGTTCTTAAGGACAGCTAAAATGTTGGGGATCTCCCACAAGTATTTGATGCGATCTCGTGTAGTCACACTTACAATAGAAGACTTGGGGAAGTTTACATTCTGGACTTGTATCTGAAACGAACGGTCTTGAAAGATTGTCAAGTGAAATAGAATGTTGATTTGTCCATTTCCTTGCTCCTCGATGTACAGAAAAAAGAATGCAGTTTGGCTTTTTGATAACTGTTCTTCCTTCTGGTAGAGTGAGGGTGGAAAAAAGTCTTTGCATAATATCCTCCAAACTGTCGACACTTTCAAGCTCAAGGAAGGCCTCATCTACTCAGCTTCTTCTTGTTGAGCCTGAAGTAATTGTGTTCTTGCTCCTGAAGTAGCATGACTTTGATCGCGGGTGACCAAAAAACAAAAACAAGAAATAAGGGACAGAGACAAGCAAGGAATCAAGAACCTAAACAATACAAAACCACAGAAATTAAGCTAACAAACTGATCTAACAAAAATGAAATCAATACACTTGAAATCAATGATCGATGACCATCAATGACCAATAAAATCAAACTAAAGAACTGTGACCCCTGCACATAACGATTTGGAACTAATAATACTGCAATGTAACACCAGATAGAAACTGTTAAAGCTAAAGCTAAACATAAACATACATGAGCAGTAGACTTATTAGGTTTTAAAGTAATTACATCCTACCAAAGAGGCCTTCCAATTGTTGCGAAATTATGTGCTACATGGTCCTCACATTTCCTCTTGATCAGCGTTTCATTACGGCCATTCCCGAAACATAAAATCCCAGGTAAATGAGCCTTTGTGAAAATATTTGGTGACTGAAATTTGTTTTCACAAGTCACTAGGTTTTGCATTGCAAGGAAGTAAGAGTCAACAACTCCTGCATTTAGAGCATTGCTTTGCCTTTACAATATGTTATTTACACTTGAGTAAATATGTCACCAACACCTTTCAAGTCAAGGTGGAAACCGCCTATAAAAGATTCGCATTCTCAAAATAAATTCAATCAGTAGTTCATTACCAAGCAGGTAACAGTTTCGAGAGAAATAACTTGTCTATGTTGCTGACGCTTTCGTCTTTTTCTTTAGCTATGAATTCCAAGCTGATCTGTTCCCTTCTAATCGTCCTATCTGTGGCAAATGTCGTCTTTGCACGTAAGGCATGAATTTGAATAATGTTTCTAAATTTTTCTTCAGTTGTCGGGGTGTCAAGGTATAACTGAAATTCAGTCAAATTCTATTGGCAAGACTCAAATGACAAATTCAAATTTATCCGTTGGAAATCTTCAAAAATAAGAAAAATATCACCAAAAATTGAAAACCCCGCATGACAAAATGTATTGCTTCCAATCACAAACAAACGGTCATCATGTTTGTGATCCAAAGCATATTGCTTTTATTTCTTTTCAAAAGGGCATCCAACTGATCTTTACCTGTTTATTTCAATCAAAATTTTGATCATCTGCACTTTAAAATGTCAAAAAAATGTTCAAAGTTTTGATTTACTTTTTCATGGGCTTGCTTACTTCATTGTGTGATCCTAGAAATAGGAATACCGTATTAAAAGAGGGATGGCTTTTTCACCGGCCTAGGCTGCAAACTCAAAGTAAAACTCCAACTTGTCCAATCATGATGCAAAAATGCCACCTTTTTGCTAAGACTTTCCTATCATTAATGTTATGTTTTAGGTGTGTTTGATTCATTTCAGGCTGCAGGGGTCGCGGCAATGGTGGCGGAGGAAGCGGTGGTGGAGGAGCAGGAGGTCCTGGAGAGGGTGGTGGTCCGCTTATCATTAACCCAGCCCGTCGTTCTGCTGCCTCAAGACAGACTGAGAGCAATGCTACAGTAGAGTTTAGTGCAGTGAATGGTGGCAACAATGAGCAGGCTGAAGACGAAGGTGCTGACATAAATGATGGCAGTGATAATGGTGAAGATGAGTTTAACGGGTTCAGGCCAGGACCTCCCAATGGATTCCGCGGCAATTACGACTTCAGAGGGAACAACGGGTTCCGAGGCAATAATGGGTTCCGTGGCAACAACAGATTCAGGGGCAACAACGGATTCAGGGGCAACAATGGATTCAGTACTGACAATGAAGACCATGAGGAGAGTGAGGATCAGAGTGCTAATGATGGTCTGGCAAATACCAACATTGTAGCAGATAGTGAGGAAGTTGAATTTGACGGGTTCAGGCCAGAGCGACCTAACAGTCCTCGAGGCAATCATGGCTTCCGGGGAAATAATGGATTCCAAGGCAGAAATCAATTCCGAGGCAATAACGGGTTCCGCAGGAACAATCAGTTCATGGGCAGCAATGGATTCCGAGGGTTCCAAAGATTCCGTGCAAATAATGGCTTTCGTAGTGACATCGATTTTGAAGATGGAAATGGATTTAGTAGCAATCAAGACGATTTCAGAGGGAACAATCAAAATGATTTCCGAGGCTTTAACAATGGTCGAGGACGCTTTTAAGGCCCTATTGCAACATTACTAATGCATATTTACCAAGCTCAAGAAAAATTTATCAGTCGGTAAAAAATGTCAACCAGATATTTGAATGAACAGGGAGAAAATAAATACATGGTAGATTGTAAAGTTTTACGCATAAAACACATTTTTCTCTTAATTTAATGTTTTTGTTCCACTTTCCCTAGACCCGACTTTGCTGGTTTTGTCGGTTATCATTTTTCCATCACACACAGAATTGGCCCATAGACTCTTAATTCAACGCAATTGTCGTTTGCTTTACAGTCAGATGAAGAAAAAAATTAAGCAGACAACGATTGCTCACGGAACAGTGTTTTTTGAACTGTCTTGAGAAAATGTATATCAAAGTATCTGCATGGTTAATACATGTTTTCAGTGATTCACAACAATTACTTGAAAACCTTACCTAGAACAGGCCCTTTGTGTAGACGTTCTAACAAGTCGTGGATCGATGAACTTTCTATTTTAAAGAATTTAGTACAAGAAATGCTGAAGCACCGACACGTCTTACCCCATGCTCATCTTGGTGACCCCCTTCAACAACCCTCCCTTCACTAGTGTTGTGGCTTGAGTCTGATTTTCGATCTTTCAGCTGTTGAGTCTGAAGCTGGAATCGATCTTGAACTGGAACCATTGGAAATGGAATCAATCTTCGTGTGCTGATATGGGCCTTCCAACAAGCAGTCGGAGGTGGCCACCCTTTTTTTTATACTCACACACTTTCTTGAAGGAGTGGTTTAGATTGAAATTTTAGAGCCACTTGACAAAAAGAAATAAATCTGTCAGGTTAGAGTTATTAGCTTCCACCACCCAAAATTATTCTTACAGAACCACCTTGCAAAGAAGATGATGTGACCTTTTCAAAACTTGGTTACTCTTTTTATTGACATAAAGGGTTGAATGAATGACAGCGCTGCCAAATCATAATTAGAAAACTTTCCACACGTTCCAAGTCTCAACTCAATCCCCTTTGGCAGCAATTAAATGTCCAACTAGTAACCGCGTCCGTCGATCATTAATATCATATAAGGTTTGTGAAATTGGATTCTTACTAATTGTGCCATTTAGAATATTGTAATTCTATCTAAGGTTGTATCCCTCTGGCTGGTATCATTCTAGAATTGGCCAAACTGGTGTCATCAACAGAGATTATTCCTGAAGATGTGGATTTTTTAAATTTGGCTCATTCAGGTGTGGAATTCGTGTCTCAGAGAACTTGAACAGAAATGTCTTTCAGTTTTATTAGTGATATTATACCTAAACTGTATAAAATATAAAGGTACATATAATTACAAGTTTTTTATGGCCAAAACGACTGCAAACAGTTTCCTAGAGTGAGTTAAGTCACAGGTACGGTTCGTTCTACCTCCCCGTCCAGTTTTCGAAAGAAACTTTAAAACGCCAAGCCAAAAATACAAAACAAAAGCAGACAGGACACATGGAAAACATTGGACGAAGCTGGCCAGGCAAGGTTCACGCCTCCGACCCTCCCACCCACCAATAAAAATAATTAACAGATGCAGAATATCAACCAAACGCTACAATGGGCCCGTGGACCTTAATTAAAAAGTATGGGAGAAAAACTTTACTTGCCAAAAAATAAAGAGAGAAAATACAAAATAGAGATGTCTTTATTTCTCATAAAGTATTAATCAATTAATCCTGGGTATTGTATAAACATGAATGAATAAATAAGTTGATAATTCACAGTGACTAAATGTGTGGTTAATTGATTAGTGAGTGGGGCTGAGAGGGATCTCGCTCAATTTTTCTTTAAGTGTCCTTAGTAGTACTGGAATTTAATGATTCATATTTGGAATTCTCGGAATATGCATGGCTAAGTCGTACTGAACAAGAGGTTTCCTTGCGTCCTTTTGTTCCTACACTTCAAGGAATCAACGTTCCAACGTGAGATTGGCACAAAAGGCAAAACACTGCATAATAACTGCAACTCAGAGCCTGACGTAGGTAAAGCAGCAAGCCCTAATGTGTTCTCTTCAATTGTTACTAAATGCTTTCATTTGGGAGGTACTCCTTCTATAACATACAAATGGTCGCTATCATAAAAATGCTTCAAACTAGTCTTTTAAGATGTACATGTGTTCTATTTTTTCAGTTTGAGTAATTGTTTACAACTTCAATAAAAGAGGGAAGTAAAGATTTTTTGTGGCAGATAATCGAGAAAAGTGGGAAAATCACTCCGTGGAATCAGCTTCTGAGATTATCGTGTCAGACAGAAAATTGGACGAATTGAACACAGTCTTCTCAAGCAGAAAAAGACAGCCGATGAAACGAAACCGCAAAGAACAGGACAAAGTTGTCTGGTTGGTATCAGACAGGCGAACAAGTTTTGCCAGATGTGATAGAAGTAATGAAATTGTGTCGTCGTCTAGGGCAGTTAAAAAGACCATAAAAATAGATTATTATCTTGAGCATTGAAACGATAATCAATTCGAACATTATTCATATTGTTATTGAATGATAAACCTTCCAAAGTGATGATTCACTATTATAATTGCCATTAAATATCAACCCAAATGAAAACGAGGTGAATAATGTCCACCAAATGAGACGAATTTTAGAGGATGAACTTAGGTAACAAATTAGGCAAACCGCATTTGCTACAAAAGCAAGATGAGGAATAACTGCTACTTTTTTGTCAGCAGGAGAGTTTCTTTTTGGGTGCATAACTAACGTTTTCGAAACATATGTCTCAAAGCTGGACCCGTCTGCCTCAAATAAGCAAACCTTCCCTAGAATTTTTTGCTTGAAGAGTCTTGCCTATCGTGGACACGAATGCCAATAAAAAATACCAGGCCTTTTGACAGTTCCAAAATCATGACGATCTTTGCAAATCAATCAAACTCTTTAATTTTATGCACATTAATCTTGTTGTTAAACAATGAAGTTACAGGGTCTGCTACTCTAGATTTGTAATTGAAGTAATTCTAATTTCGAGGTAAACTTGGCAATCCTGAAATCAGCTGCACTGGAATCAATCATGATTGAGGCTTTTGGAGCCAGAACCAAATATAAAGCATCGAGATCGATGCTTGCGAGCTGATCAGCTTGTTTTACATCAGTACCCTTCACTGTACTTGAACTCCTTATTGGTGGACTGGAATCGTTCAGTGATTTGGGCAAATTCGTGTCAAAAATAGTTCTCCTTTCATGGCTCAAAAATTGTAAAAGTAGCCAAAATGGCCAAATGATTGGCAGTCTCAAGAAAAATGAAACCATTCCTAAGCAAACAAGACTGCAAAAATAACCAAGAAGAAACTTTTTGGTTTCATTTGGTGCCTAATGAAAGCTGGTAGATGACTAATTATATGTGTTCACTCCGGTACACATGTACTGCCACTTGGTCAATGAGGCCTATGGAAGGTTCTCTCTTCTTCGTTGGAGAACCGGTTATGAGGAGACGCCATAATTGATGAGGGTTTTTTTGGTTACCTCTGATCTCGAAACATTGTCCCATCTTCGTTGGTAGTTTTATAAAGCCATATAAACCTACCATGGCGCAGTATGTTTCACCAAGGCACTGAGACGTTCCCTCCCTGTTCTCAAAGTGTGATAGGATTGTGTTCCCAGGTAATGGTTGCTATGGCGTCAGAGAGAGACATCTTGGAGAAGCTTAAAGCATATCGCCGAGCATTTAAGGCTCATGTGACCCGGGCCAAGAAACGTACCGTTCGAACTTTCGAGGTCCATTTTACAGGAGACAATCCAACTCTCCTGGAAAATAACTTGGAGGAGTGGAAAGTTGCTCTCAACAAGTTTGTTCAGGCTGACGATAATGTTGTCGGCCATGTTGATGCGGACAATGAGGATGCTGATAATGATGTGGATGATCATGAGACTGCATTCATAACATTCAAGACCCACATCATCGGTTTGGGTTGGAAATGCGACAATTCGAGCACAAATCCCCAGATATCTCCGAAATCGCTGAATTCTCCGTCTTTCCCCAATCAGGAATTGCCCCGTTTTCCTGCTAAACGTCCACCATCCTTAGAAATAGACAAGTAATGAGAAGTGAACGGGATAAAGCCGAAGTTATGGTAAAAAATATTTCAACTTTTACTGAAGCTCAAAACTATATATTGGAGCTAGAGACCGCAAAATGTGGAGCAAAACAGAGCAATAAACCTACATTTTCTTCAGGGGGAAAGTGATAAATGCTGATCACTCTTCACCACACAAGAAAAATAAACATGGAGGCAAGGATTCACACCGCTCACAAAAGTGTCCTAATTGTGGGAATGCAAGTCATCGTCGAGATCAATGTTCGGCTCGAGGAACAACAAGCCTTTGGTGTTCAAAACTGGGACACTTTACCAAACATTGCCGTTTTGCTAAAAATCATAGAAAACCAATTGAACATCATTTCTATAGCTGGAACATTTTCTTCCTCAATGGTGTCGGTTGACCTTCATTTCAAGGGAACATCCAAACACATATCTATTTTGGCTGTTCCAGATACAGGGGCTGGAATTTAGGTTATGGGACTTAAGGAATGTTATATTCTAGTCACCGATATCAATTTACAGTTACCATTACTCATGCTCCCACCGTCATACTCGCCATAGACATTTTCCCTGTTTATAAATACCTCCACAAAAGATCAATAAACATCTAGTCAACAGCCACCATCCGGTAATTATACATGGCCATCAAATCCGGGGATGTGATGATTCCAGCTGCAGTGGCCCCAGGGTATTTCGCAAGCATTCAAAGAGCCCTCTTTGGTGCAGAGGAGGAGAGGAGATTCTAGACCCCGTGGTTCAGCCCCTACCATTGAGAGCTGTCAATTCCTCCAGATTGCGACGTGCCAAATCAGGCCAAACACCAGAGACTTGGAAGCAATGCGCGAAATTCACCGCAATTTCATCGGCCTCGTCCAATATGGCGGGCTTGTAAAAACGTGTCAAAAAGCCCTCCACCAACTCAGAGATTCCTGAGAGTAAATTCTTCCTCCACTGTTAAGTACTGTTTCATCAACTTCGGAAACAGTAGTGCAGGCTCAGATGCTCCGTTTGTTCTGGTGAGGACCAATCCCCCTGCTGTTTTACTTCCATTGGCCTTCCGCAGGGGTATTGTCAATTGTATTCAATCCGTATGTATCCGACCTGCCCAAAACCCTCATATACCAGGGCCCATGATCAACCAATTTTCGGTTCTAGTTAAGCAATGTGCAGACGACATGGTTCTCTTGCCTGATTCGGTTGTGGAATTGCAAAATACCCTCAATGTGCTCCACGGCTATTGCCAAGAGAACTCCCTTCAAGTCAATAACATCAAGACGAAGGCCATGGTTTTCCATAGAGGTTGTATACCTCCCACCTCCTTCCAGATCAACAATAGTCCGACATTTCAGTACTTCAACTAAGTCGGTTTCGTATTTTCCACACAACTCTCCTTCTCCAATCACCTCAAATCCACAATAACCAAGGCCAGGGCCAGGATCGGATACATGTGCAATAGACTTATCATCAAGAATCTTCCCCTCATAATAGTCCTTTAACTCTTCCGGATCTACATCTGTAAGCGGCGTCATGTATGGTGGAAGTCCCACGCCCTACAGAGACTGAAGAAGTAGATCCATAATTGATACAATCTGATCCATTCCTAGCCTAATAATTAACTTGCCATTTGAATAAAAGATTTTGAGAAAAAAACCGTATTGTGACCCAGAACTCGGACCCAATCACATCATCATAGTCTCCAGAGCGTGGCCCTACGCATGCACAGCCACCGGGATGTCATACGGTAACAATGACATTTGTATCTAGTATTTTATTGCTAAGATCGAGCCCTTCATTTTTCAGCTGATTTGACTTTGCTCACACTTTTGATCGTGGGGTAACGACCAGAGTCAAAGACCTTGGTGTCACTTTTACGGATGATGGAAAATTCAATATTCACCTCAGCGAAATGGTAACTAAAGGTGCTCGGATGGCCTGCTGGGCCCTGAGTACCTTCAAGGGCAGGGATAGGTTAGTCATAGAGATGTAATGAGCCAAGAATTTTCGGGCTGAGCAGAGCTAAGAGGAAGGTGGCTCATTTCGAGCTGAGCTGGGTTGATTGGGTTGATATTTCGAGTCAAGGTCAAGTCTGAGTTGGGCCAAATCCGAGCTAGCCCATGTCCGAGCTGGCTCATGATCGAGTTGACCCGACCCATGTCTGGGCTGAGCTATGTCTGAGGTGGAAAAACCAATAGACCTATTAACCAATCTAGTTTCTAGTTCTCGTGTCAGGTAGCACCACGAAATTGTCTTAATCCAAACTAGGTGTTTAAAAAGTGCAATCAAAGACAGAACGTAGAGTTCCTTTCAGACGATGGTACCATTCAACGAAAAAAAAAACAGTCTCACCTCGGACTTGCATTTAAAGACGACAAGATAACCTCTCGAGTAAATTCATGCCAATGATATGTATGTTCTATTGACATAATTGAGACTTTTTGCTTCCCTCCCTTGAGCGCTTCAATAATTTGAATTTAATATGCTTTCACAACTCGTTCAACGTTTTAGTACCGAGTTCGCGCAAAGTTTTTGAAAAAAAAGGAGGTACATGATATGTTTTTGACGTACAGACTTTTTAATCCTCCTCCAAAATATGCAGGGTGTAAAGAAATTAAGGACCGCTTTGACTTTTGTTGCATTTTCTTGTTTATTCAGTGGTAAGTTGATTAAAAGCAAATTGATTTGGGAATATTTGACCTCAAGAGAACCGAGCAAAAGTCAGTTTTTGGTGGGCTCGATAAAAATTTATCTGGTCACATCTTATTTTGACACTCAAAATCTAAACAAAAGTTAAAAAACTCTTTCAAAATCCGATGTCAGAAAATGCCTCGCGAGCACAGTTTGGAGGTAAGGGCGAAGGCTGTTGACTTGTTGGAGGCTGGAAAAGGCCACAGAGATAGGTTGCTGCAACCTTTGGAGTCCATCCTCGAACACTCCGAAAATGGTTGAAAAAAAGCAAGGCCCATGAGTCGCTCTAGAACAAACCTGGGCGAGGTCGAAAATCGGGGATCTCTCAAGTGGCGAAAATCGTCATTGCTAAGTCTGTTACAAAGCGAGGTCAATCAACCAGGAAATTGGCCAAACGGCTTGCCCATGTTGGTCATCACACTACTGTCAATAAATACATGAAGCTGAACCTTGGATTGCAACCATTCAAGCCTCAAATTATACCAAAATTGACGCCAGGAGGGAAAAAAATGGGGCGTCACACAATGGCGTCACGTGATTTTCTCCAATGAGAGTCCCTACGAATTGTTTTATCCCCCTAATCGCCAAAACGATCGTGTTTGGGCTCGAACAAAAGATGTTGTGGAACCAACAGTCTCTGTCAAGTTTCCAACAAAAATCTTGGTTTGGGGAGCCATGAGATACCGGGCTCTCTCAGACTTACACATAGTTGCTCCAAAAGCAAATGTAATAGCCAAATACTATGTTGAGGAGATCTTAGAAAAGTCTCTTCTTTCAACAATTAAAAGAGATCAAGTAAATGGCCCTATTTCTCTAAGAAGAATGTTGCTAGACATGTCATCGGCGATTTTTCAGCAAGATGGAGCCCCAGCTCACACCGCCAAAAAAAATCACGCAAAAGTGGCTTGAAGACAACATCAGCTCATTCTGGAGGAAGGACCAATGGCCTGGGAACTCCCTCGACCTTAATCTCATTGAGAACCTTTAGGCCATCGTCCAGGGGAGCTTGATGCTCTGGCAGCTGCCAGCAATTGTAAATTCTAAGCCTAAAATATTTAAAATAAATTTAAAATAATTAAAAGCCTAAATAATCAAGAAAAATTCTAAAGGCCTAATTCAAAACGTGAAAACGTGGAAATGGCTTGGAATAGTGTAAGGGAGGACAATTTAAACAATTTGATTGCTGGGATGCCAGATTGGGTTCAAATGTGTTTGAAGATGAAAGGTAGACATATTGGCAAATAAGTTTGGGAAATTTGACAAAATGCTTAATAAAATGTATCTTTATGCGCTGACAAGACATTTCGATTCAAACCAGTCTTTGCTTGTTTTTAATGTTCTTGATAAATGTATCTCTTTTCGAATTCTTTTGTGCAATGTTTTATGGTCTTTTATGAAATCGTGAGGCAAAGTTTTGACAGTAGTTTCAATTTCTGGTAAATTGATAGCAAACAATTTTCTTTGTTTGAACTCCTAACTTAATTAAGATTGTTGTAACTAATAGTAGAACTTTCAAACACCAAAATATATTATGATTTGATTAGACTCTCAGTTTTTAACATATTCATTTACACCAGGCGTTTCAGTTAAGATTTATTCCTTTTAAAAGGGACAACCAAGAACGTTGTCCACCCTCACCCGGTAGTAGATCTGAAAATGATTCAGACCTATGTTCAGAGATGTCAGCCAAACCTTTTTCGTGAACGTATGGGCTTCAACTTTTACTTTACACTTTTACTTTACCTGACAAACACAATTGATGATGCATGATAGACCCGAACGAAAGCCCACTGAATAACCCACCGCACGTGGGTTCGACGCTTACCTTGGACCAAAAAGATCAAGAATAATGTGTTCCAAACGTCAGTAATTACTAATAGCATTTCGAAATATTCAAATTAATCCAAGCTACACTCGCTTTGAAGTGTTTACAAGTCATTTAAAAAAAGATTTGTGACCTTTCTTTTATCAAGGTTTTATTGCGGTTTCACCAAACTCTCGTACTACATAAGGAAGGATGGAGTACTAGGCAAAATCATTGAACAAGTAGCTGAGTAGCAACCAAATTGTTGATTGCAACAGACCATTCATAGTCATGCATAATATTTCCTTGACTTGTCTTTCAGTTAAAGACAAACGTTGTCAAACTGATGTGAACTGATGAGCTCCGTCGAGTTCGGTCAGGGCTGAGGCATGGCCTCGTCGATTTCGAGCTGGGTTGTATCATAGCTCGTCGATTTCGAGCTGGACTGAGCCAGAGAATAAACCCAGCTCGAGAACATGAGCTGGGCTCACATATTGGGACTTGAATCTTGCGCTAGCTGTATTTGTTTGTGTGTAGCAGAGACTCCAGTGATACAATTTTAGCAAGTCTATTTTATTTTTTAGAGTCAGCCGTTGTTTTGTGTTAAATCTGTGAGTGCCAGAGAAAGTAATATACAATTGAATGATTCAAGTCAAGTTGGGAGCACTACAGTGTGTTGTACACACAAACAAAGACAGCTAACGCAACATGCAAGTCCCAATAACTCGACCTTTCGAGCAGAGCTGAGCCAGAGTCTGAACCCAGCTCGACGTGGTCTTGGCCAAATTCGTTTCAACAATTCGAGCTGGGCTGAGCTCCGGGCTAGCCCAGAGCTCAGCCTCTTGTCGAGTTTCGAGCTGGGTTCCAGCCCATTACATCTCTACTCCACAACCAATCAATAAACATCTGGTAGTAGAAGTCTTTGTCAATCCAATCCACCTGATCATTTATCCTACAAGCCCTAAATTTATTGTTTGAGATCATTTCATGTAACATTCATTGATCTTTCGGTGGAGCAGTTGGTAGATGACTAATTAGATGTGTTCGCTGCGATACACATGCACTGCCTCTAGGTCAATGAGGCCTATGGAAGGTTCTCTCTTCTTCGTTGGAGAACCGGTTATGAGGAGACGCCAGTATTGGTGAGGGTTTTTTTTGCTTACCTCTGATCCGGAAACATTGTCCCATCTTCGTTGGTAGTTTGATAAAGCCATATAAACCTATTTGGCCTTCCAAAAACGATATTTTTCCTACCTGAGTCTTAAAGACGATGAGATTGGAGTAATAGATGCTGAGATGAACACAATATATTGCCTAGTGGTGAAAATAAAGTGTCCAGTAGTGAGAAGGACGATAGCGCAAGCAGAATTTTACTGAGTATAAATTATCCAATTTTATTGCTCAGGGAAAGATGTGACGACATGGAAGCCTTGCGTGAAACGGCCTCTGACAAGGTTTGAAAGGCATAACACTTGAGAGAGACCAACCGCCATAAGCACTAATGTCCTTCCATCCCCACCCTAAGTCAGGGAGAGCGAAAGGACCACCAACCCTGCCCGAGTGAAGACCAAAATCCTTAGAGTCCAAGCCGATTACGGTCAAGATACATTTCTGGCCAGAACGGATTGCATTGGAAGAAGTGGAGTGTAAGGGTCCTTTGTCAAATGTGGTAAGTAAAGCTTTGTAAACTGCACAGGGCAGAAAGTGCCATTGGATGCCTGAACAATCGCAAAGTGACCATGCCCTGTTTGGTCATTTTTGCGTGTTGCAAAAGTCAACCGAATTGTGTTGCTCCGCAAGGAAATATTGCGACGGCGTAGTTTGATGATGTCCGAAAACCAGGACAACGGTAAGAATGCAATCATTTCAAACCTAGTCGCTCTCCAAGATTGCAAGGCTGGGGCAGGGTGTGATCTAAGGTGCTGAGCGACAAGGCGTCGTAAAATGTGCTTAGTCATTCGTTTTGCTTGGTTCAAAGGTGATGCGTGTATCTGCCGCACTCCCAACATGGACAGCGATATTGATGGTTGGTTGGTGGGATTATCGAGGTTTTGATGCCGGCGGTAGGCGCTAATGGCACCAATGACCATGTATGTAGACGACGAGCGACGTCCTTGCATGTGAAGGAAGGCCTAACATCTATCAGTCGTCCTTACAGAAGACGGTAACGGCTTAAGCTTATGACTGTGGTAAAACCGAGTGAAACTGTTCCAAGCGTAGCCATATTGTCGCCAACTATAAGGAGCTTTTGACGCCCTCTTCAACTTGTCACAGTATTGATCTAAATCATGAACATTTGCTGGAATAAATTCAAGAAACGAAATAAATTGTCGCAGAATGACCCACGTTATGAGGAACGTTTGTATTGGCATGAAAGGCAAGTTTAGGCTCTTAATATGGAATGGGGTCACAAAGCCTAATCATAAACACTTCACTTTAGTTAATAGAAAATAGGAGCAGTTGGGGTCTCAAGTTTTAAACAGGTTGCTGATGGCCATCTGGTGATAGAGTTGAAATTCCCACTGGCTTTTTACAACATTTGTAGAAACTCTTAATGCTCTCTCAAGGTGTCATGAATGCCGTTCACAATGTGGGGACTAATGGCCATTGAAATGATTCATCTTGGTCAGTGATCTAAGAGCAAACAAACTAAGCTTGACGGTCACATCAGTTATCACATAGAAGAGCAAGTGACAACACTTTTCAAGGAAATACACAATTGGCAGTCTATCACTCACTGCGTGCCCAATCATATGTCAATAATCTCAACTTGTTCAGGCTGGTCAACCTCTTGCTTAGTTTTAATGAATCCACATCAAGCTTCCTAGGTAGCTTGCATTCACAAGTCCTGATGACAGGGCTTTGGTCTTTGGATGGCCAAGTCGTGGGAAATAAGGATGGGCGTTCTCTGGGTTGCAAAAAGTAAGGCTGCTTGGGTCACATTTGGGGACATTTTGTCACCAATGAAGGTTCATGCCTTTCTCTTCAGTTTTGAGTCCTATCAGGATCTTGTGATACGATGTTTTCAAACGTAGAACAGACGATTAGAGGATATTGGATTTTTTACCTTCAATGGCTCGGCAATGATACACTTTGGGGGACATAAAGGGAAGGAGGGAGCGCTACTTGCAGTAGTAGCTCCTTAGTACGTGGGGCCGATTGCCTGAACAAGCCTACCCTGCGGCTCGGTTCGATGGGAGCTGAGCATAGATGGGTCAAGAACTAGAAATATCAACGAGAAAACGGCTAATGATTTTAGTTTCCAGAGAAGCCCCTTGTCTTCGAATGTAAGTGATGGCTTCTAAGAGAAAAAGTATGAACAATATACGTTGACTGACTCAAGACTGTGAGGTTTATACTCTAACTAAAAGAAAAGAGCTCAACATCACTGTTTCGCATATTATCTGTTGCGTGCCACCACCTATCCTGGAATGAGATCACAATTTGTAAGTCAATTTGAATTAGAAATTCACTTTGCTGTAACCACTCAATTTGTCAGAGAGTTTCACAACAAGATATAATTGTGACATTTGCATAGTTTCGGGTTTCCGAATTTTGGATACATTCTCCAGTCTGAGATTAATAAGTCGTAATTCTTTGACCATTGCTGAACTGCCGATTTCTTCATCTGTTGAATCAGTTTTCCAACATTTGCCCCCCACTGTGGCTGTCGCTCGTTGTCCACGGTCCCACAGTGGTCTGCGCGCATTTTTCCCTCCTACTATCCATTTGAAGCCCTTGTCGCCCCCACCTCCCCCTCTTCACAACATAGCTTATTGCTTCATCTGTGCGTCCTCTAAAGTGTAGTTTAACCCAATGGCTCTAATCTAGTGTGAGGGGACGGGTCAGGTTGGCCAACTTCTTGAAATGGCTTGACAAAATGGTAGTGAGGTCAACCCAAAGGCGGGTCATTGAATAGTAGTCAGAAACTATGATTTGTAAACGGATTTCACTTCAGATTTCTTAGGACCAGAGCACGGTTGCTTCAAATTTAGCCCTTTCAATGTCTCGCAGCTGTTGATTTTTAGGGTGACTTTTTGTCCAGGGTAGAGCTGTCCTTGCTTTAGGGTAACACACTGTACCCGTGTCCGAATAGTGGGACAATTCCACGCTTAATGACGGACAACAACAACAAACGGCAAATGCGAATGAAAGTGTCGCATTTTCCTGCACGCATCGACGCAACCTCCCTTCTCTCTCTCTCTCATCCACATTGGGAAAAATATCTTACTCGCAAAGTAAGTTTCAAGGACAAAAATACTTGAATATTTTTTGAAATGCATTGTTTTAACAGTTGAATTATTTTGAGTGAGGTTCGGTTCCGAATTATTGAAACTTCAGATTGATTTATTCCTTGTGCCTTTCCTTCCATTATTTAGTTTCAATAGTAAACTATGTAGAAATAAATTTTTAAGAATAATATCTTTCAATAGTAAGTATAGTTTGCCTAAGGTACCAATGTTTCACAATAGCGAATAGCGCAAAGATTTTCTCAAAAAGCATTTATTTTGACATAATGAAAATGAGGCATGCTTGAGCACTACCTATGTTTTCTTTATTTGCATCTTGTCACACAGTTCGGTTCAAAACGTAAGCAAAAATTTGTAGGATTGTCCATTATTCGAATTGTCAACGCTCGATGTCTCTGTACTTCTTTACCTCTACCTTCCATCTCATTCTTCCACTTTCCATGTCTCTCAGCTGACCAATAAAAGCTCACTTGTGTTCTGACTTGCAAATTGGAAACGTCTCCGTCAATCCGTGTTCCCACTTCTTTCCGGATACAACAAAATCGAATACGTTTTTTGGCTAATTTTAATACCTAACATTTAGTTACCTTCTTGGCATTTTTTTTTCCTTTTCTCCTAGGTCTAGTCTTTGTATAAAGTCTCTTAGTTGTCATCATGGCTGAGGGAGGCAATCAATGTGGGAAATACGTTAGCATTTTGTCATTTGTCTAATGTTCCCATTCATGACCTAATTTTTTTGCAGAAAGAATTTATGCAAATATTTTCAGGACTAAAATCGCCCAATTTGTTCAGAGAAGAAGATTCTCAAGAAAAAAACCACAGCTGTTTTTTGCACCTGCAACACTATGAGTTGATTCAAATGTAATGAGTAAGTTTGGCCAAAATTTGCAATCGAAGAGGCCTTTTATGGCAATAAAGTGAAAAAGAATTACAAAAGTAGGTAGACGGACAGACCTTATTTCAAAAATACTTTGATGATGATGATATGCTGTCAGCAACTAGTTTTAGAGTTTACATCTAAACATGTCAATTGTTTCATGAGCAGGTTACTCCTCTGGTACTGGGTAAGCAAAAGCTTGCCTTCACAAAGACCTGGTGTCACCTAAACTTTTACAAAAATCATCCGAAATTGCACAAAGAACTGCATATGAATGTTCCAAAATACAGGTAGCTGACAAATTCAGGAATGTTGTAGAGACTAGTGCTGGAGAACTGTGCTCACTGACATGGAATGGACAGTTTTTGCGTACAGGGTGAGCTATCTAAATCTACCGCCACTTTGAAGCTCCATACTTGTTAATGGTTTGTCACAGAAGAAAATGGTAAATTTTGAGAGGTAAACAAAGCTTCTTGTGCGTTAAATATCAAATATGGTGTCTTTAGCTCAATTTTCCTTCACAAAATCGTAAGAAGAACATCCAGTTTTAATTTGAAGCCACACTGAACCTAATTCCGTGGTCACTAATTAAAACCCTTTTTCAGTTTTACTGATTTATGATCCTCATTTAATTATTTCCTCTAATTATTTAGCAAAGGCTGTGTGGGAGTGTTAGAAAAAAATGAACTGTCAGCAGGGTTCAAATCTAAGGATCCGATTGCCAATTCAATGCAGCCCTAATCGATACAGCAATGTGTATTCCTTTGCAATATATCGGAACGTAGTTACAGACCTTCATGACATATTCAAGTTTGAATCTTATACAACGTGAAAACATATGGTGACACATGAACAAAGGATGAGTCTGGATAGCTTGCTAGCACTTCCCAAGTTGGATTTTCCTTTGTCAAATTCATCCTTCTCAATGTCCTTGCGGACTCATAATTTGCTTTCCTTAAAGTCATGCAAAAGAGGTATTCATTCAAATGGAAAATAAATCCAGTCCGGACGGGTTCATCCAAGTCATACATGGGTTTCATTTCCCAAACAGGGTTGCTCAAGGACATATCCAACCCCAAGGCACTCTGAGCCATCGTTCCAGGTTCTTCTCCTCCAATACACAAGATGTAGTTGTTGTTGATCACATTGCATGGCATTTCGCATCTCCCGATTGGAAGATCATCAAGGTCTTTCCAAGACAAGGTGTGGAGATCCAGGATTTTGACTGACGTGATCATATTTCCGTTGTATCCACCCACAACTATCAAAGAGTCATTGAAGACCACCGTCGTATGTATGCGGCGAATGGGCGCCAAAGGTGGTCCTAAGATCCATTGACCTTGAGTTCTGTCGTAGATCTCAACTTGTCCATGAATTGAGCCTATGATGTCCTCTCCTCCAATCACGATGACCTTACTTCCAATCACGCTCATAGATCCTTGACCATGAATATATGTCAAAGAGGGGAAGTTGTCCCATTGGTTGGTCTCTACCCCAAAAAAAGAAATGTGTTAACAACGTTTACTTTCCATGTCAGGTTTCTCAGGCTGTTCAATGTAAGAGTGGAAGAACTGTACGATATTGTCAAGTAAGATTCCATGAACTTACCAAAACAAAGAAGTGAGGTAGCATTTGGATTTCAATACCAAAACCTTTGTTGAATATTTTAAATGGTTATAGTCAATAAAGCTCAAAAAATACAAAAATGGAAAAAAGTAACATTTTTCACCCTCGAATATTCACTTTTCTTTAAAATGTCACACTTCAAACTCTTTATTCATTTACACTTTATAAAAAAAAGAATAAAAAGTCACAATACTTAGTGGTAATTTGTTTCGCATGGATAAAGTGTAGTTTTGGTTGGCATTCATGAATTGGGCACAAGACACAAGAAAAATTTGGATATTACAGCTATTCGCAAGGATCCAGATGATTGAGTAAGCTTGTATTGTTCGAGATGGGCGAACTTCGTAAGGTAGCACCGTAGAGTTGAGCCAGGCAACATTCTAACATCGGCCGCACGAATGAGGCTGCCCATTCTCATAAGCACTCTCTTTATCATGGCTAGCACCCATTTGTTTTCCAAGGGTTATTATAACAAAGTAGCACCACATAAACCATCTAGGGACTTCGACACTTCCTTGTCCAATTTTTTGCAGACCTTAGGACTTCACTAAGTCAAAGACGGCTTGGCATGCCCTCTAGGGTGCAAACTTCCATCCCTCTTGTGCCATCTCTTGGCCTTAACCGAGATTCACAAACGCCTATGACAAGTTGTGTTTTGGATTGAGCGCATGCTTGGGCTCATCCAAGATTCTAGTCATCTATATATATTGTCTTCTAGTCAATAAACAATTCAGTCAAAGTCTAACTCCTTGCGTGTCAATACATGTCAAAGACATGTGCAGTTGGTTTACAGTGATGAAAGCGGCAATGATTTTGGGGTGGACTTAACAAGATAGTCCTTCTTGCCCACCTTGGTCGAGGTGATGCGCAATCCTGGACACAAACCAACGGCAGCAGTTCATGGATCACAGAAACCACTGCATCTCCTTTGTTCTGGGGATTGGGAAACCCAAAAGGTGTTAATCCGCTCCTCCAGGGGCTGCACGCTCTCGGCCAACACATGGAACCCCAGATATGCTCCCTTCTGTTGCCTGAGCTTTCACTTCCCCCTCCCACTTGTGGCAAAGAGGAGGGAGAGGACCTTGTGCTAATGGGGTGGGCCAGGCGATGATGACGTCATTCATGTGGATGAAACCATATGGCACCCTGCCCAAGACCTGTTCCATCAAGCGCTGCAATGCCTGTGCCGCATTACTGAGGCCCAAAGGCAAGATGATGGCAGCCTTGGGAATATCCACTGGCGTCATTGGGATCTGGTGGAAGCCTCAAGCCATGTCAATCACATTGAAGATGGAGTTGACAAGTGACTTGGCAATAAAGTTGGTGACATGGGGAAGGGCCCTGTTTCACCATCTCCCCAATCAACTAACTGATGAAGTTGACACGAAACTTGCCCAAAATGGCAAGGAATCGGTGATTGTCACCAGAGAGCGCTCTGAAGCTAGAGATTGCCGGATCTAACGCCACAACCTTACTGCCCAGGTTGCAATCAACCGTGATGCGCTGCACGAGCTTGCTTGCAAAAGCAAAGGTTGATGCCAAGGTCTTTGGCGGTGAATGAATGAATTCACGCCCAGAATGGGCTGGGCCACATCCGCAGGCACAAACTCTTGTGTGAAACAAACCCTGTGGCGCCTAACTTCAGAGGTATACTCCTTGGGATGATCACATGATTATTCCCTTAAGCTTGTCATGTGCAGCTATGAGCTTGCCGGTCAGCTGGTACAGTTTTTGTTCATTCAGCTTGGCACTTCGGTCTTGAGCTTCAATAAAGAACCATCTCCTCCAACACTCTTAACTTTTATTACCACCTCTTCAAGATCATGTGATGGTGCAGTTGCCAAGTACGAATTCTTGATAGTTGTGTCTTCGGCTCATCCTGATAAGTACTGTTGATATTTCTCTCTATTGGTGTCCGTACAGCATTGGTACATTTGTCCAGTGATATTGGTGTCCTTGGGTGTGGCCCATCCATCCGGTTGCCCTCCGGGGTGTTGATCTATTGGCTCATTTCCTTTCTCTCGTTTTCTTTATTCACATGAGAAATGTCTGACCGTGAGGCCGTTCAGATTTTGAAGGCCAATCGAACGGGCTTTAAAGCCGCTTTGACTCGTGCCAGGAATGTGGCTGAGTCCGCCTTTTAAGATTATGTTGAGAGAGAAGATTCGGGATTACTAGAGGAATTTCTTTGTCATTGGGATAATCCACTTCAAAAGTTTCTGAGCGCCGAAGATCATTTGGCATTGGATATCAAAGATTCAGAACATGCACAAACCTTTTTCAAGGCTAAATTGAAAGTTGTTGGATTTTGAAGAGATGTGGAGGCTGTCGTCATCCGAACAGAATCGATCGGACCAGTTCGTGAATTAGGATCCAGCCGCCAGTTCCTTTTCAACAGTTTGAAGGAAAGAACAAAGGAATATTGGCAATTTTAGACAAGGTTCTGAATTCGATGCAATTTGTGTGCCTTTGACGACATGTTGCAGCCCAGTAATCTCAAGTTTTAACTTTGCAGCATACTTAGAAACAACGAAAAATGTGCGAAACAAAATTAAGGGAACCAATTGTTCCTCTTATTTCGACACCACTACAATTCAAACGCATGTTTTTGATCATCTGAAAACCCATTAACTTGAATTAGAGTTGGGTAATCGCATGGAGAGCCAAAACGATTTGACAAGCCGTTCAATTTTAGATTGCGAGACAATTGGACTTTGTGGTCAAGAAATGTCATTTGACCATGCGGCTATAAACTTGTGGACCACTCAAAAAAACGTTTAGTTGCGAAACGTGAAAGTAAATTGCCAAAACGACGGTTTTACCGCGACCTTATCAATCTTTCAGGTTCATTGTCGAAACACAAATCTCCCAAGACCTCGTGGATTTAATTCAGTCTCCCTTGTGCAGGACCTAACGCATTTGTATGTGTCTCTGCTACTAATGGTCATGTCAAAGCGTGTAAATTTAAAAAGAACAATAATAACAATCATAAATGTAAAACCTTACACCTGAGTGAGCCAACTACTGATGATGGCAATAATTTTGCAGCCTTGGTCGAAGGCTGATGGGGAAATGTAAAAGATCAGCTGATAACAGCAATTTGGGGAAAAAGAGAGTTGGACTTTTGATGTACTGATTGCAAGTCTGAGACCTTAAATAAAGGTCTGGTTGACAATTCTTGTGTTAGTTGCAATAGCGGTAGACCTGACACATTGGTGTCCCAAAACGCCCGAGGGCGTCTTCCCCGAGAATTGAATACTGCGCCGGACGTAAACAATCCCCCACCAACGGTTCAGGGTGTGACCGTAAATTTACCCGAACTTTGGAGCCATCAACCTCGTGTTTGCTTTGCCTAGGAAGAGGCAATGTTTTCACTTTGAACATTAAAGCGTAAAGAGCACTAGACGATACATAATTTTATTAAGTTGTCGAAGCCTTTGGCCAGGAACCTGCAAGCTATGCAAGCTATGGCCCGTTCCATTAGCGTAAAGATTAATAATTTTGAATCTTATTACCCTTTTTCCAAAGGTAGCAGTCCGTTGATTGCTCAGAGCAAGCTATGATGTCGTTCCACCATTGGGCTTGCAATTTGCTAGTTCCAACATAGGGGAACGTAATGGGGAATATTCCTTCCACAGAGGCTGGCATAATCTGTCCTTGTTCCAAGTCAATCAAGGCCAGTTCTTGAACCAAGGAGGAATAGGTTGTGAATACAGATATCACCACAAAAGGCCGTAATGAAAGCAAGGATGAATTAATCTATTTTCGTTTTGCGTTTAGTGCCATGTTAGCTCCAGACGAAGTCTTTAATGTAAATGCATGAGCTCGAATCTGAAGCTTAATGGATTTACTTCATTGAAGATGATCCGGCACATTGAAGGACTTAAATAGTCATAGGAAAGGTATCAAAATGCCAAGCTTTGTCGCTCTTCTAATTAGCATTAGTTTATGCTTATTTTGCAAGGTTTGTACCAAGAAACATATTTTCTGGCTGGTGAAGGTTGCAATCATTGATAAAGGTAAAGTAAAGGTAAAAGATAAGTAAAGAATTAGTCATGAGTATTGTTTTCAAAGTCTAAAAATCAAGAGGAATAAGTAATGTGAGGGTGTTGATCCAATGACAGGATTTCGGTCAGAATTGGACAAGATTTAGCCAAAATCCATGATCAAGTTTAAGTTAAGGGATCCGTTATGCCAACTCGAATACTTTGGTGGGTCAAGCCATTGATGCATGTATAGTTCAAGTATTATTTCAAAAGTTACATCTTGAATTATTTGGGATTGCCCCCAGTAGCAATTAGGAAGCCTTCACAAAAAAGATTGCTTGATACCTTACCGGATTGGGCGTGCACCAATTTGCTCTTCACAAAAATCTTTCCCTCCGCCCGTATGGAGTCCCTCAAACAATGGAAAGTACCGTTCGAAAGGCTCTTTTGGATCATTTCACAATAAGACAACGTGTTGCATTTGACTCCAATACAATCGAAGTCAGGTTGAGTGGTCAGGCAAGACGTTGTGGTTGACAAAAGGCTGGAAGCATGAGCAGTACTATATGGATTGAAATGAATCAATCTCAAACGGTACAAATATTTATGAACAACGGGAACTACACCTATTCACAATATAACAGAAATTCCGATTTGAAGCTTTTCAAGTTCGTATTGATTTTATACATCCAATTTGTGGCTTAAAAAACATATCTTATCAAAACTTTTTTTTTTGCCGGACACTACTTAAATTTAAATCCAATGTTTGAAACGTTCAAAAAAAGAAACGAAAGAAATCAACCATTGCTGTTCATAAGTCTTGAAAAATCCAAATGTATCTCGCTTTAGAGATTTAGTGAAATTGAATTCACAAAAAGCTGGATTTTGATTGAAATGTGACGCTCTGTACAACAATACGATAAACTTTTGAAGCTCTTAAAGAACGCTTTCCACTAATTCAAAATGGTGCTAAATGCTCGTTGTCGAGTTATTTTTTTTTTGCTTGTGATTTTCTCTTGGATCTCTTTCCTTCAAAAGCCTTGCAAGGCGTTGTTGAAGGGATCCTTTAACTTTGAGTATACACAATTCCCTTTTCCCGTCCATATATCAAAGGGCTCCTTTTTGTTAACCAAATCAATCAAAAGTTAATTTTGGGACTGTTTTGAACTCATGTTGATCTAAAAAAAAAGTCACCATGCAAATTTCGAGTTGTTGAATATGCACGAATCTTTATGTAGGTGAAAAAGATTACTACCGAACCTGATGATTTTTGACACTCAAGATCTTCTACTGAAATATAAATCGAAGCACATTAATTCGACTTGTTCAACTTTTATCGATTTACTTCCGGAGACATTAAACAAAAAAGAAAATACAACTAGGTTGGTTTTTCACGGCTCTTTGGTAAGACGTAATTACTTTAAAACCTAATAAGTTTATTGCTCATTTATGTTTATGTCTACCTTTAGCAGTTTCTTTCTGATTTGTAGTGTAGTTTTTCTAGTTCCAAATCGTTATGTGTAGTTCTTTAGTTTGATTGAATTGGTCCTTTAGAGTTAGAATTTATTGTTCATTACTGTATTGATTTATTTGTGTTCGACCAATTAGTTGAGTTTATTTCTGTGTTTTCTTGTTGATGTCCTAGTTTACATATGTTCTTGATTCCTTGCTTTTCTCTGTCACTTACTTCTTGTTTACTATCTCCATCTTTGATTTGTATGTTAGTTTGATGTGAGTATTTCATTCCTATTTTGCTCTGTTGTCCTGTATCTCAGGACAATATTGCACAGCTTTTTAGATCTTTTCTTTCTCTTGGTCTCTTGATTTTGTTGCTCAAAGATAGTTCCGCCTGCATTCATGATGGAAGCTATTTAAGGAAAATCAGTAAAGAGGCTAGACATTGTTTGGACCTGGTCTTAGCTGGAAAGGATCCCTCCATAGTCAATAAGCCGTTTATTATAGAGGCTCTAGTTGCTCTGGTTAATGACACCAGGGTGCTGCTTGAAAAACAGGCTCACCCAGTAGTTGATAAGTCGACTAATTTGACCAAC
>NC_081451.1:14520212-14521546 GCF_007210705.1 Tigriopus californicus
ACGTAGAGGTTAAAGTAGTATCTCTCTTGAAAAAGCGCAGGCAAAGACAGTTGTAGAAGAAATATGTCCTGTCCTTTTATCGAAAGCAGCCTTGTCCTGAAGAAGGAAAAGGCTGTCAGTTTGACCACCCTAAATGGTGTCAAAAACTTCTCAAGTTCGGCTTGAGAAGTACAATAGTAAGAGGGATGTTCAAAGGTAGATTGTCCTTTTTTTCAACCCGTACATGTGCCCTCAGTCCATGAGACTTAAGACGTGCTTTAATGTACGGGTACCTCCGTCCACGTAGAAGGGGCGCAAAGAAGCCGAGAAATAGGATAGCTCAGTTTCGTAGTTTTAGAGCTGACCTTATTCCTAAACCTAATCCACCCCACACCTTCCTTTAACCCATTTAGCCTCCTCTCCCTCTCCTCCTACCCCCACCTCTCTCCCCAATTCCCTCTCTTCCTTCAAATACCCAATCCACCCTATTCCTATAAAAACTCTCCTCCCTCAATATTCCTTGCCCACCACCTATTCCCAAATACTCACTATTCAAAACTGTTTAGCTTCGCCAACCCATCGAATTCTCTATATATTATATTCTCTGTTTAATTTAAGTTCATTGTCCTCTCTCCTGCGTCTTTTTTCCCCCACCCTCTCTCCCAATTCCCTCCTCTTCCTTCAAATACCCAATCCACCCCTATTCCTATAAAAACTCTCCTCCCTCATATTCCTTGCCCCACCCCTATTCCCAAAATACGTTCCTATTCAAATGTAGCTGCCCAACCCATTCCTCAAACCCAACCATCCCCATTAGCTCATGCATTGCCTCCAGTAGAACGTAGCTTTGTTGATAAGAGGGATTTTTTACGGTTGAAGAGGATGGTCCAAGATCTTGTGAACTTGGTCCGTCAAAAGAGAGGCCCGTAAAGGGGCTATATTTGAACGTGCATTGTCTGATTTCTAAAGAAGACAGCACAAAAGTTAAGATCTTAGAAGAACTAGCCGTTGAGCGAGAGATTGCATTCATCTCTATAACAGAAACCTGGCTTCGGCCAGGGGTCTTGTCTTATATGAAGAACTAACCATAGTTGGTTTCAACTTTGTTCGTTGTGATAGGATACGCCCTGACAATCCCATATTCCCACATGGGGGCGAATGCCTATATGTTAGGAATGATTTGCACATTAGTCATGTACAAATGTCGAATGGAGAAGTAGAGGTCTTAGTTTGTCATCTTCGAGGTCTTGATTTGTCTATTGTTACAATGTATAGACCCCCTTCTTGTTCAGTAAGCTCATTTACGTCAGCTCTCCAATTCACTGGAAATGAGTTGGATCTGGCAGTTTGCTCGA
>NC_081451.1:14522546-14528123 GCF_007210705.1 Tigriopus californicus
CGACATGATTGCGCCTATACGTAAACAAGGTAATTCCGACACCTCTGGAGGTCAGTCTGAACCCAGGCTTGTTCCTTGCGTTTCAGTTAAGTGTTTCCACCACATAGATGAAAACTTTAACTTGAGCCCCATTTTAACCTCTTCAAAATTTCGTTCTTAAAAATGTGGTCGGACAACTTACTCAAACCCGTTTTATGAAGCGTGCTGGACGAGAGCAAATGCTTGACAAGGAGTCCTATTAGGGGTTTCTACTCTGAATTTGGACGAGCCGTCAACGATTCAGATTTGCACCATAGTTGTCCTAAGTAGCTTGACTACGAATGAAACATTTTTTTCACCAGCGACAGCTGAGACGAAAACATGCGATCGCAGCGCCCTTGATCAATCTATATATGAAGTTATCTATGGTAAGAACGCTCTTCAAAAACCAGCTCAATTAGCACATCGTCGAGTTTGAAGAGAGGAGTGAGGGCTTACCCAAGCTCCTCTTCACGCGAAAGGGTATGATGAAATTGAGTGCGTTTTAGGTGTTGACCAAGGACAATAAGATGTTAGCAAGTCTCTAACCTGGAAGGACAACATGTGTCCGGACATCACGTTCGGAAAGGTCAGGATCCTAACACTATTGGACACTAACCTTGCCAGCCCGGTAGTGAGAAGCTCAGTCTCACAAACAAATTGCGTCCATGCATTATTGGCTTGTTGGGGCACGCACAGGTGGAATTTGAGGAATTTGGTGAAGGCGGCACCAGTGGATTTGAGGGCGGATTGGGCGGAGTTGGGAAGTCAAAAATGAAGGCCGAAGAAGAAGATAGGGACCATGTAGATCCGGAAGAGTTGAAGAACTATTGGAAGGGGAAGACTCTGGATGGGAAGTCTATTGCAAATGTATCTGATCCTGGTCCTGGCTTTACTATCAATGATTTCAGATGGTTGGCGAAGGAAAGATGGGTTGAGAATGTGAAACTGACATAATTAAAATCATTGGCAATTTCAATCGGACTTTTGTAGACCTGGAAAGACGTGGGAGGCCGACGACCTTTATGAAAAACTATGGCCTTCGCCTGGATGGTGTTGCCTTGAAGTCCAGTCTCTAGGCAATAACAATGGAGTGAATTAATGGAATTTTGCAATTCCACGGCTGAAGCAGCCAAGATAACCAGGTCGTCTCTGTATTGGAGATATTGTACCATAAAATAGTCAATTGTGGGACCTTGGTGTGTGAGGGCGAGTCTGATATTCATATAGATTGAAAGAGATTGGCAATAGTGGATCCCCCAGGGGAAGACCAATCGAAGTGAAGGAGCAGGGAGATTGGTCCTCATCAGAGCAAATGGAGCATCTGAGTCGGCACATCCAATACATGTTGGCCAGCAGGACACACATTGAACGCGGAACTCCTAACAATTGGAATTTGAGGAATAACCTCATTTGGTGCACCCTATCAAATGCTTTGGAGAAATTCGCAAAGCACCCATTCACTCTCCTCTTATTGCTGATGTTTGAGTGCACAAAAGGCCATGGAGTTTGGACGGATCAGCAAGTAGTTGAGTCGACAAGTCAAGATTAAACGGTTTGACAACCCATTGGTGACGCCACTAACTCCTTTACTTTGCAGAACTCAAACTCATGCTTCGGTAACCATAGCCATGCAGACGACTTCTTCAACAACTTTCGGATTTTAAAAGTCGCGTGTTGTAAATCTGACAAGAATGCACCCACCTGGTTTGCCAGACCAAAGAATGATTGGAGGTCCACTGATTTTGGGCAAGCAAACGCCCTCAGCACTTATTGTTTTGCCGGGTCAGGTTTTTGCCCGCCATCCGACATGACAAATCCGTCAAACTTTACAGTTCTTCTGATTTCAAACTTATTAATAGAGAGTTCAATTCCATGTTTGACAACGTCAAGTTGTTCCAACAGCTCAGGTGGGGCTTTAGCTTGGACGCTAATGTCGTCCACGATTTTGGTATCCGATTTAGCTCTTCAAAGGTCAGTTCGGTACGGAGGCTGAACACATCCCTAGACCCCTTCCAGCCCATGGGCACAATACCGGCCATCTGGTAGAAGAAATGCGCACAGATAGGACGACTCCTCGCCCTAGGGCACCTAGTAATACCCATGACGTACATCCAGCGTAGCAAACCAACAACTCTCAGGTAAAAGCGCTGGTCTTCTCACAGCTTGATTTAACTTTCCATAGTCAAAAACTAATACAATCTTCTAAACAGGCTTCCGCCTAAAATGTGCAGGGGAGCACCAAGTTGTATTCCACTACATCTCGTCATCGTATTGGCCTTTACTAGTTCTTCGTCCCAGACCAAACCTACTCCTGGGTTGCTGCTAGTAACATGGCACTGAATGGAATGAAATTCCGCTCAGTGACCTTTGGGTTGACGCCATTAGACACTCCACTATTAGATGATGAAGGTAAGGACACTGAGCAGGACTAATCCATGAAGGATTTAGGTGTAGTCCCCCAAGATAATGGAAAGTTCGATGTGCATATCCAGTTGAAGGTGGGTTAAGCTTTTCAAACATGTGGTTGGATTCATCGCTTAAGTCCAGAGATAGCATCACGATGCTAACTCTGCACAAGTCGATTGTTTAGCCCCATCTTGAATATGCTTCGCCCATTTGGGCTCCAATGAGTCCAGCAGGTTTGCAAAAGGTCGAACAAATCCAAAGATGTTTCACTAGGAAAATCACAGGAATGAGAGGGCTCTCGTTTTGGGAGAGACTAAAATAGTTGGGACTCTACAGTGTTCAGAGAAAGTACGAAAGGTATTTGATACACTACGTCTTCAAAAGCATCCATGAGCTTTGTCCCAACCCAGGATTTAGGGTCAATTGTAGTGACCGTAGAGGCTTAATGTGCCTTTTGAGAGCACCTTCAAGCCCTCAAGAATCCAGGCTAGTTCAAACAATGAAGTCCAACTTTCTTCTTTCTCGGGCTCCTTCATTGTTCAATTTGCTGCCCTCAAATATTCGTGGGGCGAATGGTGGCGTTGATCCAGTAGTAGGATTTAAGTCAGACTTGGACTAAAATTCCTCATCATCTATATATTCAAGGGTTAGCCAAATCAGCCAACTCCAATTTGTTGGTCGATCAAATAATATATATAAATAAAAGTCAAATAAAATAAATAATCTTCTCCTCTTGAACTGCTGGGATTCCAATCCCGGTAGCGGTAAGGAAGTCCGCACAAAAAAAATCCAAGTTCTCTACACACATTCAAACTTAGATATGCGTCGTCCAAATCGGGACTGACAACTATTGTCACGTTCTGGGCTTGATGGATACTGTCCACGGACAAATCTGTCTTGAATGTGCCAAAAAGATCAAGAGGACGACCATCAACACCAGAAATGTTTATATTATTAAAATGAGAATCAACAGGAACCATTTGACATAAATCCGAATTTCGGAGCTGGTTCATGCCCATGATGAAAATATTGGCACCGGTATCAGCACAAAATTGGAAGTTTGTGGTCTCATTTGATCCAATAGGGGATACCAAGACATTGATCCGGTTCCTGTGGTTGGGGGATGATGCTGATGCAATTCAGACATTTAGGCAAGCACTAGTACCAACAACAAACTTGCCTGCCAATGCCATTGATGCAAAATTGGCGTTTCAAACTGGTTTTAACAAAGCTGACCTTCCTCACATAGCAATGTGAAAGAAGGGTGGGTCAGCTTTTCAAAAAGGTGTTTGAAGCCTCAAACTTGCATCACTGACACTGGTACCAGCAAACAAACGAAACTGCCAGAGCTTGCTCAAACGTCCCCATACGGAGATGCATACTGCTTGCTTTCATGTACCCTTTTTGTTGTCAAACCGTTTTCCAATGTCCAAATTGACCACAACCATAGCTGGATTCTTGGACACGGTCGTCTCCTCTCGTCTCGTCTCACCCGTCTCACCACGGTGGTCAAAAAAGCTTATCAGGTATTGAGAGAAATGCGCATATCCATCTCAACAGTCTCCTACCTCTCGCAAAAACCATAACAAGTAATTTTGACCTTATTGATTTATTGAATTATGGCTCAAATTTAACGCTCATACGGCGAATAGCTACCAAGATTTGTTTGGATACTTCTGATTGACTTCAAAAGGCTTTTGAACCACTGTGGCAGTCGTCTCAATGGTGAGACGAGAGGGGAAAGCTGATCAACGAAGAATCCAGCTCATAACAAGAAGTCTGCCCAGCGGGGCAATCCTCACGAGAATGTTTTGTGGAAGAACCGCAAAGAGAACATATCTCTGAATCAAGTTTCTTTAGAGGTTTCTTCTCTTGCGATTTGCCCAATTTGCCACCAATTTTATATCCTAAGAGCTTTGCTGAAGATATAAGGCACAAGCACCTCTAAGAGCGGTCTCCAACTCAAGGATATGCGTATCTCCGGGCTTCAATGAACGTGGTTGGAGATCGTTCCATTATCTTGGCCTTGTCAGAATCGTTTCTCATACCCTGTTATAGGAGCGCAACAAGAAGATGATCTTCTGTGACTTTGGAAGCATCTGCATAATCGGCGAGTTCTCTAATTATATTGCAGAATGAAGTATAGTGCTGACCCTCCTTTTGACTAACGGCCAGGAGATCACGCAAATGCACATTGGGTATAAATCCGTGCTCATGTTATAGAACTATCGTGTACATCATTGATTGATATAAATTCTAATTAAAAGCCGTAATGCAGGCAGTCGCGTTGTCATTTTATTTTCAAATTTGTCGCCTATGTATATCGAGTTAAGAGTGCATTCAGTCATGTCTCGAGGCATATTGAGATTAAAACCAGGTACATATCACAGATCTATGGAGGACATCATTGATTTATTTTAATTCTATTTGAAAGCCTCTATGCAGGCAATTGTCTCTAGAGACTACTTTCAAATTTCCCGCCTAAATCGAGCAAAGAGAACATTCAATCAAGTCTCACACCATCTTCAATTTAAATCCGTATTCATATCATTGAACCATCACGTACATCATTGATTTATGTAATTTATATTTTGATGCCATAATTCAGGCATATTAATTTTTTTCAAATATGCCGCCTATATCGAGTTATGATTGTTTTTAATCAACTATTGCGGCATATTGAGTAGTGATTCCCAAGTGTGGTAAAATCCGTATGTAGTTTCATAATTGGCAATGCATTGACATAATTGGGATTGTCTATTCTTTTCCCTGTATTTTTTTTCTTTTTTTGCAAAATTGAGTATAAAAAAGCGCAAAGCAGCAATCTATTTACATAATTGGGCTTAGATGGCTAAGACCAAGCCGTCTAAACCTTTGGAAGATTTGAAAAAGGCCAAAGGGCTGAGAAATAGGCTCTCAAAGATTTAAGGAATCATTTAGTTTCAGCTCAACTTTGGTCCCCTCTGGTATGGCTGTCCTTTGAGTGAGGGGAATTTTTTCTACGGTTTTGAAATGAGAATTACCAACTGAGCNGAGGAATCATTTAGTTTCAGCTCAACTTTGGTCCCCTCTGGTATGGCTGTCCTTTGAGTGAGTGAAATTTTTTCTACGGTTTTGAAATGAGAGTAACCAACTGAGCAAACCATATGT
>NC_081451.1:14528153-14528483 GCF_007210705.1 Tigriopus californicus
GTCCGGATCAACCTTATATTCAAGGATTAACCAGATCAGCCAATTCTAATTCGTTGCTTGATCAAATAATATATATGAAGAAAAGTCAAGTAAAATGAATAATCTTCTCGTCTTGAACTGCTGAGGTTCCAATCCCGGTAGCGTTTAGGAAGTCCGCAAAAAATAAATAAATAAATAACTGTCCATAATCATAGAACAAGTTACTGACCCCTTGGTTCCTTTTAGTCTGTGGTTGATTTGGCTTGGTCTTGTTATAATGAAAGTAAAAACAAAGGTGGGACTTCATAAAAACTATCAGGGAGTGCATCAAAACAATCCATCCAACGCAGG
>NC_081451.1:14528518-14533503 GCF_007210705.1 Tigriopus californicus
TCATGAGCTTTGTCCCAACCCAGGATTTAGGGTCAATTATAGTGACCGTTGAGGCTTAACGTGCGTTTTGACAGCACCTTCAAGCCCTCAAGAATCCAGGCTAGTTCATGGAGTATGATAGTAGTGGAGTGGAAAGTTCTCTGAAACCTTGCTAGAAGACGTTTCAGTTTTGCGTTACCTCCTAATCAAGTATTGGAACATGAAGATGGAATTCATTGAGCACATTGAACACTCTCTCAGTGGTAATGCATCTGATCAGGAGGTAACGCATAGCTCTACCAAACCTCGCTAGAAGACGTTCGATCTTCAACCGAGCTTTCCACTCCACTACTGACGTACTCCATGGCTATTTAAAACAATGAAGTCCAACTCTCTTCTTTCTCGGGCTCCTTCATTGTTCAATTTGCTGCCCTCAAATATTCGTAGGGCTTATGTAGGTGTTGATCCAATAGGAGGATTTAAGTCAGACTTGGACAAGTTTTTGACTAAAATTCCGGATCAACCTTATATTCAAGGATTAACCAGATCAGCCAATTCTAATTCGTTGCTTGATCAAATAATATATATGAAGAAAAGTCAAGTAAAATGAATAATCTTCTCGTCTTGAACTGCTGNTATATCTTAGTTTTTAGATGTATTATAAAAGTGTAATTCATGCACTCCTTATAAATATGTTATGTATATTACAAATATGAGAAGTATTATTGGATATTTGATATTCAGCTCCTAAGCTTTTTTAAAATTATTTTTTTTTAATCTTTGTTAAAATTACCCAGCCACCAAATCCAAATGCCCTGATTATAGTGTGGCTTTGACTTATTAACATTCAAAATATATTAAAGATATTTGTTTTGACTTTATAAAGCTGTGTTGTATCAAGGTAACGAATTTCGTTAAGTGTATATCTTGGAAATTAAAAACGTTAGTGAAAAGGCTAGTTGTTACGTCATATTTATGTGTTTGAAGAAAGCTTAGATTTTATTGATTACTGATTCTATTTGCTGGTTCGGAAACGTTAAGTTCCTAAGCCGAATAGCATCAAAACCCCTTTATAAAACGGTTACTTTTGATTTTGCCGTAATAAAGGCTGATCAATGCTCGTCGACGGCCGGGTCTGCATCCTTCACATCGGAAGAAAGATGACAGATCATCTGATCTTCAGCATTCAAATATTTGTGCATGTAGGTGAGGCCGCCTTGAAGCCCTTGCGGCTGGCCTTGAGCACATGAATCTCATCCCTTTTAGCAATACCTCTTACCGTCCAAATAATCTGAAGTCTACCATTAAGACCGGGACTGTATCCTCTGATGGATTTAGGGAGATGCAGGAGTTCTTTTTTTTTTCAAAAAGTTCCGTTTAAGAAGAATGTCAATCGATTTTCTTTTCCTCTGTCGTCATCTTCGAACATTCGTATTGAAGAAAGCAATTGGGTCATCGTGCAATTAGCGTCATTATTCATGGCATCTCTCCAGTATCTTACACGCAACCATTTTAGAGAGCACAACAAAATGGAGTCGAATTTCAGTTCTCAAGATGTGAACATATTCATATATTGTGCAAATAACACACTTTTGCTAAATTTAATGGCATAAGTCAAAGTTTCACAAATGGCATTCCATATTCTATTGACCTCGACCTATTAAACAATCAAACAATCGGAGTAAAAAAGAACCTGAAGCTAGGTGACTTATCCATTTTAGTTACAGTGATTTCTGTTTCCATGATCTGAAGGTACAAAAATCTTCGCAATCGGTCATTTCTGGGCAAAGCTAATTATGTTTAGATCACTGTCCAAAATTCGGTTGATAGCCCATTATTTTGCTATAAAGAGCTAATGGGAACTGCTTTACCTTCGATGTTGTGCCCGTCCAAGTGCGAATTGCACGAATAAATCAAGAAATGAAAAATTGCCCTTCACGTATTCTTAATCCTCATAATTGGCAATGGGCAATGATTTTATATACTCACTTGAATTTAGATTATCCAGATAGGTTGGATGCGTGGGGTCTTCCTTCATTGGAGCAGAGGAGGGCTGAAAGTGACCTGGTGACCTTCTTCAAAAAATTCCACCCTGACATCTCAATCAAGAATTTGTATTCCACCGAGGATCCAATTCGTACAGTGCGTGAAGCATCTGAGAGGATAACCAGCAATGTTATGGATAATGAGGTCCACAAACCCTTTGCGAATTTTTCCTAAGCGTCATCTTCGTTTTATGAGAACCGCGAATCAATAGAACTCTCCTTCAAAAACGTTGTACCCGCCGAAAGAAATGATTAGGCGTAATGGTCGCTTCTTCTTTTGTTCCTTATATTTGTGTTAGGGGTGAAATTTCTGTTGTGCCAACGTTGGTTTGATCTCACTATGCTTTCCTCTCTTATTTATGTATCCTTCCTTTTCAATTGTGACCAAGCCGCCCTGCAATAACGAGCTTTTTTCTACAATTGAGATTTTTTCCTCCCATCCGGTGGTACTTAAACTTACACACTGTGTTTTTGAGTGGCCTGTCCAATATACAATATAGTACATGAAGGGCACAGTGCGTTAGGGAGGGGTTACAGAAATGTTTCATCCTCATAAGCTTTACTCTTCACGGTAAAATACACTTTAAATGTGGTTTCATTTCTATTTTGGGTAAAGGAAGCCAAAACTTACGCTTGATCTGGATTTCTTTATTTCTTATTTCACTTTTCCAAGAAGCATTTACTGTAGTTATCATTTTGCGCCCATATGTTCAATACACTTTGTTTTCCTGGCACAAATTATGGGTGAATTATGAAACCGTTGGTGATGTAGGGGGACACATGCGTGAAGGATGACTCTGGATAAGTTGCAATAACTTCCCATACAGGGGTGTCAATAGTCAAATTCATCCGTCTTAATGTCCTGGCTGCTCCAGAGTTAGTTGTACGCAGAGTCATGGAAAACATAAGAGCCTCCGATTGAAAAATAAATCCATCTCTAATAGGTTCTTCGGTATCAAACAGCGACTTCCTCTCCCATTCTGGGTTCATCAAGGACATGTTCAAAGCATATGCAGTACCTGTTACCCCATCAGGTTGTTCTCCTCCAATGCACACGATGTAGATCAAGTTGAGGACGCCACACACCCCAGCGTACGTTCCAATCGGAAGATCATCAAGATCTTTCCAATCCATAGCAATAATGTTCAAAATTTTGACGGAATTCAAAATCATGCCGTTATAGCCTCCAATGACCAACAAGGAAGTCTCGTTCAAAACTAATGCCGTATGTGTCCTACGGATGGGAACTAAAATAGGTCCAAGCATCCATTGCTTCTTGTTTTTATCATAGATTTCCACAGTTCCATGATTTACGTCAATCCCATTGAATTTTCCTCCAATCACAATTGGCTTTTCGCCAATGAGGCTCATGGATCCTTCAATATGATCTTCAGACAAAGGGGGGAATGCGTTCCATTGGTTGGTCTCTGTTGAAGACAAAACTGCCTCATAATGCTTTTGAAAGTAAGTTTAGGGCACATTTTGCGAATTTTGCGAATTTTCCCGGTTCAACGTTTTGAGGCAAGTTTGAAATTCAAGGATCCAAAATTCAAGATCCAAATTCAAGGCACACACCATGAAGTAAATAAAACCTATTGGCTGGGTTATTCTGTACTACTTTCAATCAATCTTTGGGTTTGTCATTTCTTTGAAATTATAGTTCAAGTTAAAAGTAAATGAATCATAAGGCTCTAAAGATCAAACACATTTATAATAGAGTAAACAACAATGGTAGCGCTTTCTGAGGAACTCAAATTTTTGAATTGTAACTAGGCGTTCAAGACAACTGTGGTCCACGCTTAACCTTAAACAAATTCCTGAAACAAATCTAATGATCAATCAAGCCAATCATGTGCCTGTGAGGGAGACTGACTCATGTTTACTGAATAATGTTGCTCATAGTTGGTCAATAACAAGGAAATGAGAAATCTGACGACGTGATTTTTTGTCATTAGGATAAGTGATACATAGATAATTGATGCATTTGGATATACTGAAGGGGGATTTGGCGAGAATTTCAGGGACTAAGATTGTTCTTCATTCCCTTCCCAAGAAATCAAGCCAAAAAAATTTCTTACATGAAAAGGCAATGCTATATTAATGGAACATCTTGTCCACACGGTTGCCCAACAAAGGCAAACAAAAAGTGAAAGGCAGTGCATTGGAAGGTACATAAATTAGTTTTGTTTGATGGCTCAGATTGTAAGGCAGCTTTGACTGACGCTGCCTTTTAATATGGCCTTTTTAATGTACAGTATAATAAAATGGCCCTGAACGGAATGAAATTCCGCTCTATGACCGTCAGATCAACTCTTTTGGATACTCCACTCGTAGATAATGGAGGTAAAGATATTGAGGAGGTCTCATCTATGAAAGATTTAGGTTTAGTCCTCCAAGATAATGGAAAGTTCAATGAGCATATCCAGTTGAAGGTGGGTAAAGCTTTTCAAACATGTGGTTGGATTCATCGCTTAATTCAAGAGATAGCATCACGAAGCTAACTCTGCACAAGTCGATTGTTCAGCCACATCTTGAATATGCTTCACCCATTTGGGCTCCAATGAGTTCAGCAGGTTTGCAAAAGGTCGAACCACAGGAATGAGAGGGCTCTCGTTTTGGGAGAGACTAAAAAAGTTGGGACTCTACAGTGTTCAGAGAAAGTACCAAAGGTATTTGATACACTACATCTTCAAAAGCATCCATGAGCTTTGTCCCAACCCAGGATTTAGGGTCAATTTTAGTGACCGTAGAGGCTTAATGTGCCTTTTGAGAGCACCTTCAAGCCCTCGAGAATCCAGGCTAGTTCAAACAATGAAGTCCACATCTCTTCTGTTTCGGGCTCCTTCATTGTTTAATTTGCTTCCCTATAATATTCGTTGGGAATACGATTTTTTTTTCATACGAATACCAAATTTTAGATAGCATTCCAGATCAGCCCTATATTTAAGGACTGGCTCGGAC
>NC_081451.1:14533539-14544370 GCF_007210705.1 Tigriopus californicus
TCTTTCGTTTCAATATTACTGGGGGATTACATTCCCTATAGTGGTTAGAAACGCCCGTGAAGAATCAAACCAAGCCAAAAAAGATAAACACCTAGACTTGAACTTTTTAACGTCAAAGAGAGTGTTAGTTTTGAAAATTTGAACATGCTAGGAGAGCTCAACCATCATTAAAAAGACGGATGCTCTTTGTCCCAACCGGCTACGACAGACATGGAACAGTATAAGGCACAACCATTTTGCCGCTTACAAAGCCACATTCCCAGAAAATAGATAGCAGTCCACGAGACACTCACTTCAACTTCGGTCCCTTTATTCTGTACATATTCTTTATTCCGTTATTCCCTTAGGTTTTGTGTGTGGTTCTCGTTATACTAGATCGAACACGGGCTAAATCCCTCTAAAAACCTCATAAAGTTTATTGAGTGGACGTGTGGTGGTTGTTGACATAATGATTCATTTTATTGAGACGAGGGTACATATACAGAAAGAAACAAACTATCGAGAGCAATGTGAGAAGGAGTAGAGAGACTGGAATGATACAACATCTCCCTCAAGGCGGTACAATGGGCATCGTACTGCTTCATTATTCACAAGACAGGGTGGTCAATCCGCTCGATCCCTTGGGGAGAGCCACAACCGAGGGTATCAGTCGATCCTACCGACTGCGACATGTTACATGGCCGAATGGTGACTATTGACTAGATGCTTTATTGCATTGAGACGGGGGTATACTTACAGAAAAATTGAATAATTGAAAGCCGCGTGAAAAGGAGTAGATTGACTAGAATAGCAGAACAAAGTTGTATAGATTTACTAAAACATCTCCTTGGAACTTTTATGATAAACCAGGCTATTTCAATTTTAATTTTAATTTTCAGTTGCAATGTTGCCTCATTATATGTCCTGTTTACGTGTACTCACGCACTACGTAATGTAAATACGAGTATAATGTTCAGTCCCGTCCTTTGTTGAGAGCAATTGTACGTTTTGTCTCTGCTGATCTTTTCAAACGGCCAGTCTGAGTGTTGTGTTGTGTAGGTGGTCGCGTGGTTGCTTAAGGTAAGACACATTTGTTCTTCAGCTTTCTCTTCTTCCTATCACTAGTAGTTTAGTCTCATATCTTTTATTTCATTTTCATGTCGTATTTCACTTTGTTCATCTATCAATATATTTATCCCAGTTCTTGGTTATGTCATGGATTTTTTGATTTAAGGAGTATTTTATTTGTTTATTGTTTGGTTTGTTCATTTCCTGCCCTTGTAAATGTAGTTGATTTTTCTTGTTGTATTCAATCAGTTTAGTTTCGCATTTTCAATACAAAATAAGGTTGCAGAACCTTATTTTGTTCTTTTCCATGATTGGTTACTTTTGTAGTCGAGTTGGTGTTTGTTGACTGACGCTAGCTAGCTGGTCAGCCAAGACCAGGTCATCGTTGTCGACCAACTAGTCCCTCTTCTCGTCTCCTTTGTTGCTAGCTAGCGGGACCACCTAGGTTTTTCTCCTGGTCTGTCCCCAGGGAGTACTTTCCTCCTTGGTTTCCGACTAGCACGTGTGCTGTTTACCTGCTGTTCAACTGGTTTTCATTTGCACGCGCTGGTTCTCTCTCTCTTTTGCCCTCTTGGCTCTGTCTTCTTCTTCTTCTACCTTTTTTATCTTTTACCTTCCTCGCCCTCATTTCTAACGGCTTTTCTCTAGCAATTGAAGGAACCTTCCAGAATATTTCTCCACATTTTGTTCAGGTTCCCAGTATTTTTGATTAGGATCCCTCAAATAGCCTTGATTTCAATAAATATGGAAGCTTTGTTGAAGGGACTTTCTGAAGGGGCTATGAATTGTCTTGAGCTGGTTTTGGATGGGAAAACTCCGTCCTCTATCAATAAGCCTTTCATTATGGAAGTCTAAATAGCTTGGGTTGGTCACAACCAGCCACTACTTGACTGTGGGATGAACCAGTCAAGTGTAGGCAAAAGATACACAAGCACTGACACTCTTGATTTGATTGAAACGCCCCTTGTTGTGAAAGAGGTCATAGAGGTCAAAGAGGGCATAGTAAAGAATGCTCTCGAAATTTGCAATGTCCATAAACGACAGAGATGCAAAAAGGGCTGGGAAAGGGTGTAAATTGGCTCACCCAGAATGGTGTCCCAAACTTAGAGAGTTTGGCCTTCTCAAATTCAATGAGAAGGGCTGTTCCAAGCAGGGGTATAGCTTTTTGCCACCCATTTATGTGCATAAAATCATTGAGGCACAAGGTATGCCTCAATTTCATGCACAAATGCCCATCTCAAAGGCACAACGAAGACGAGATAGTAGTTGTCTCAACCTCATTGTCAAGTCTCTCAACAGACTAACCCCACCCCTTTCCTTTCCCCTTCCCTCTTTTCCTCTCATTGTTCCACTCCCTCTCCTCCAACCTCATCCTCAATTCCTCAAACCTCTCTTCTGCCCAAACTTTGTAACCCTAATCCCCTCTCTGGTCGCCATGAGCCCAAAGAATCTTTTAGATCGTATGCTCAGGTAGCGGCCAGAGTTCCTTTCCCCCCTCTTTTATCCTCTCCTCAAAGGTTTTTTCATCCTCCGCCTAAGATGAGTTTTGTCCAAAAGCAGGATTTTTTAGGGTTAGAAGGCTTAGTCAAAGATTTGATAGCACTAGTCCATCGAAGGGCAATGAGCCCGTAAAAGGGCTTTATCTGAATGTGCATTGTCTTATTTCCAAACATAATAGCACAAAGATCAACAAGGTTCTTGAGGAACTAGCTTTAAATAGGCAGGTCTCGTTCATTTCCATGACAGAAACTTGGTTTCAACCAGGGATCCTTGATGAAGAGCTAGCCATGGTTGGTTTCAATTTTGCTCGATGCGATAGAGTACGCCCTGACAATCCCATTTTTACGCATGGGGGCGTACGTCCATATGTTAAAAATGACCTGCACATTAATCATGTACAAATGGAGGAGACGTGGTGTAGTGATTAGCGCAGTTTCCTTATACGAGAGAGGTCCCCGGTTCGAATCTCCTCCCCGACCTTTCTCAAGGAAACTTTTAGACGCTAACCCTGCCCACAGACTGAGAACCAAACTGATACGGACACTACACTGCCTATCGGAAAAAGTATAAGGACGATGTGATGGCCAGCTTCGCTGGCCGGGCGAGGCTCATCCCTCCGACCCTAGCACCCCAAATGCAAATGTCGAATGGAGAAGTAGAGGTCTTAGTTTGTCATCTTCAAGGTCTTGTTCTATCCATTGTGACATTATACGTATAGGCCCCTCTTGTTAGCCCTCAAATTTATAAGAAATGGGAAGGTCTAGTCACTTTGCTCAAACGTTTTCTTTGTAGAGGACTTTGCCGCCTTCGGACCGTTAAGTTTCAATAGTACAATTTTGATTGCATAATAGCCATATCTACTCTGACATAACGACGCGTCCGCTCAGTCTATCAAAAAAAGTGTCACATTCGGCGGTGATTAGAGCCTCAACCAACCGGTAGAGACAACTAGAATTGCTCTTCTTTCAAAAACCAAAGTGGCACGTGCAATCCTATTCAAATTTCAGTAGTTTCATCAAAGTGAGTGTCATCAACAATTTTCGAATTCCAACCGATACTCACCTGCCGTCCAAGCCTGACATTCCTTTGTCGTCTCAGAACAAAGCAAAATGTCGCTTCCAAACTGTGTATGCAATCTTTGTGAGGAAATCGGAGTAGCTGAAATGGGTACGGCTTCAGCATTTGATATTGGCACAAGGCGTCCCATGTTCAAATCAATCATGGTTAGGGCTGAAACCAAGGTTTTGACAAGGTAAATTGATAAGTAGAGACCGGATGGTTCTTATTCATCCTTGTTTTAGAAAATTTATGTTTACACACGATTTCAACATGCTGTGATCAATTGCAGAAACGATCGCAATGCACCGTCCAAAAGCCTTGTTCTTTGCCCAGTGGCTCGTTTATAAATCAAGTTCGGCACATGGTGAAATAAAGTAAGATAAAATTTCATTCATTGTGGTCAAGGGATGGATAAGCTAACAAAAGTTTTCATTTGTTTCAACATAAGACCTACAACATTAATGTACATACAAACGTAACCGATTTGATATTGGATTCATGGGATTATGTACTCAGCTGGACAAGGGAGTCCTCAGAGGGAGTTATCGTGGAAAAAACAGAAGAAAATAAGTATCCCATTTCTTGGGCTTGTTTTCGTTCCTCTATAAACGCATTGTCTTGTCTGGCCTCTTTGGATTCGACTCGCCACAAAAACTTGCAACTGGACTCTTAGGTGACAGTTCAATACAACAATAGAAAATGCGCAGCTGCTGCCATGGTGTATGGTTTTTTTCTTGAAGAAATCCATTGCTCCGTCATTTAGGGTACCAAATGTTTAGGCTGCCTTTTTGCTTAAAATCAATGGGTCTTTTTTGTACTTGGGGTGCTCGGGTCGGAGGGGTGAACTTCGCCCGGCCAGCGAAGCTAACCATCACATTGTCCTTATGTTGTTCCGATAGGCAATGTCATAATCCGGATTACATTGGTTCTTCGTCTGTGGGTGTAGTTACCGTCTAAAAGTTTCCTTAAAAATGGTAGGGGAGGGCAATCGAACCGGCGACCTCTCTCATGTTAGGAAATTGAGCTAGCCATTACTCCACGTCTCCTCCCTAAATTGATGTGGAACACGTGTAGTAGTATTGAAGGGAAAGTTTCTTCCCTTTTGCCAAAATGACAGAACAACTGGTCCTTGGAAAGCAACAAGCATGTACTTGGCTCAGAATCATGAAAACCAAGGGTTTTCGCCTAATGTTAGGACAAAGTAGTGGAATGACTTAAACGGGAAACTCATAAACAAGGCTCTTGTCTATTCAATCGTGACCTAGTAAATTAAAAAGAAAATTAAAAGCGTTCCCGGAAGACCAGATCCTTCAGGGCACAAGACTCTCACGCCTTCTATATCCTGTTTGAGACAGCTATGAATGCTTGAACCCAAAATTCATGGATGCCGGATAGTTTTTGTGTTTTTCTAAATGACTTTTAACTATATTAATGGGACTACCATTCTGTGAAAGGCATCTTAAAATATTGGTGTCAAAATTTAGAGTTGCAACTCAAGCAACAGTGGGATGTTTGTGTAAATACTACTTTTGGCATGAAAAAAAATAATTCAAGGATATCAAGGGAGATTCCAAAACCGAGGTCCCAAAAACGGGCCACAAATAGACATCGAAAGTAAGATGACTCTTTGTTAATATGTTTGTGGAGAAAAACAAAATGCCTCAAAAAAGCGAAAAGGTCCAAAAAGGTAAAAAATGCCAAAAGGTATTAAAATGCAAAAAAATGTTTCATAAGCAAAGAGATTGGTTTAAGCCCGAATTGATGCGTTTGTTCTATTACAAAATGCTAGGCAAACAATTGCATTTACGAGGTTACGCAATGATCTTCTTCACTATATTTATTGACACTTTTGCTACTTGATACGGAAGCTGTGGAAACAATTGCTTCTCTTCGAGAGCCTAGTAAAACTTCTTGGGCGCCTAACAAGAAAAAACAAGTTAAATAAGAAGCAGATCAGGACCGACAAGACATAAACATTGAGCGATTTGATTACAGGGTAGTCACTGTAGACTTTTAAGTTTTTCCAAAAAAAAACACAACACCGGAAAAAGACGTAACGAAAAAGGGCCCTTTTTCGGTTTTTCGAACAGTTACCGAAAAATTCATCGAAGTAGAGGGAGGTGCGTTGAGTACTAGACTGCGATCGTTAAGTCCTTGTCGCTAGAAAGAGCACGTCATTTTGTCATTCATATACAGTACTATTGCTTGCTTTCAAATGTAAAGTTAAGTTTGCTTACTCCAACAATACGAAGGAGTTTGTGCTACAATCATTTTGGTCTCAGACCGTTACAAAACCTGATGCCATAGTTCTACCCATTTCTAGTTGGCTTAGATATGGAGGACCATTTAACTTTTGCCAATTTTTTTTTGCTACATGCCACCGGCAAAAGCACCTGTCAAAAGACAGGAGGCATTTTTCAACGATATTTGGTAAAAAAGACAGAACTAGCACTCCCTGAACCTTAATCCCAATGGACTTTTTAAAGGTGATTTGAGGAAATAAAAGCCATTGCAATCGACCAGGACATCTCTTTCAATCACCGAAATAAAATCATAAAGAAATCAGTATTTTTAGCAAGCACCACAACTTCCAATTGTCAAAGGTTAGAATTGTTCTCTTAGTTTTAGGTAAATTACGGAACAGAAGTCTCCATGAGAAAGGTCAGGGAAGATAATCAGCACATCGTCCTCTCACGTGAAAAAAAACTTCTCTAATCACTGCACCACCTTTCCCCCTTTTTAAGGATGTCTTTGAAAGGCAAGATTCGAACTAACATCCTCTGAAGAACTGACCCGCTCTGGATACATCAGACCACTCAGTTATTAAATATCGTCAACTGGAAAGCATATGAGGGCTCATATGCTTTGATAGCGAAGGGATACTAAATGCAGTATACGAGTAGTATACTAGCGCGTTGCTTAGTCTAATGCACTATGAAAAATAGAGTTCCGTTGCGCAAAGAGCCGTCTAGCGGGTTCGTGCCGAATACGGTTGCCTTTCTAGACCCTTTCCTCTAGTGTTATTTGAAAATAATTGCCGAAAATAGCGGAGTGAGAGTTTTTGTCGCACTATCTTAAAGCTTGAGTGTGTGTAAAATGATAGCTTATATAGTTTCTTATTTTTGAGGCAAATTGCTCTAATTTATGATAGTGCTTTTGGTGCTACAATTTGAGTAAACTCACTCATGAAAACACTTTGTTAATACTAAGGCAATTCCAAATCTTTGGTGGCGTTGGTTTTCCTCCCATGAATTCGATTAACAATAAATCATTGTTCTGGCTTGCCTATCAAAGCACAACACCTTCTGAGAGACGCTAAATGTACTCATCAGATTTTTTGAGCAGTCATAGGGTAAAAACGCAAAATTAACGTAATGGCGCCAAAATGGCAACTCCACACTAGCAAGCTGACTTCCTTCTTTCTTGCTGTTTTTTTTAACAGGGGGCCACGTTGGGCGGGTGTGAACATTTACTAGCTGTCTAGAGAGAAAAATGACACCCCAAAATTGTTTCAGTTGTTCTTTACCCTGAATGCGTAATGGGATCTTCTGGCGTGGTTTGTTAGTAACTTTTTGGTTTCCCTCCACAAAAACAGCAAATATGGGTGCCAATTTAGGCGGGATTTTTAGGAATAAGACAACTTTTCCTACTTTTTAAGAACTAAAATCTTAAATATGATTTATCCTATTGCTATGCCACGTAAATTGAATGGTAAATTAAGCTTAATACATGAAAACATATATATAAATATAGTAAATGAGTTATATTGCACCAATGACAGGCAAAATGGGAATTCATAATGAGGTTCAATTTCATTATTTAGATTTCTGTGGGTTACTAGATAACATATTTTTCTTTTGGGTGAAAAAGTTTTAAGATGTGGTCAAAGCAAAATCTCTAAAGTTTTAGGACGATGACATTTCTCTCACCACACCTCTACCTTACTAGCTTTGGCATGGGGAGGAAAGCTGTATTTACCAAACTAGGCGAGCAGATTGCTCGATGCCAGACGTCGCCGTACACTCTGAGGACATTGGTACAGCGAGAAGTAAAAGTTTAAATTTAAACAGTTTCATTCTTCCGGATTAAGTTGCACTTCTTATGCATTACGATCCCACAAACTTCAATAAACGCATGTACTTTTGAGACTCTCTAACAGAGGTTCTCTCTTGAGTATTGATGTGTTCCCTGCTTCCCGCCTTCATTCAAATACTTCACACCTTCTTGTACGCTCGCATCCAACAAGACAGCTGGAAAAGAGGACGCTACAATTAAAATAGTACGGATTGATTTTATGATCTGAAACGAGGAGGAAAGAAAAATAAAATTCAATCGTCACACCATGGCGCAGCTGGTTCTTTACCCCGTTTGCGGGTAACGAGCCGCGGGATCATGCCCACCAATACGGTTGCCCCCAGTGGGGCGGAGGGGAACCCGGAAGAATCTGCCGGAGTTTCCGCTATCCCCCTTTCAATCTGCGCAATTAAAGGTCGCACAACCCGGATTAAGAGTGCGATTAAAAGTGCTTCTGTTTCGGCCCAGAATAAGCCTACTTCGGCAGTCAAAGCTGAGCTTGAGCGACTTATTGGACAACTCCAAGCTAACCAGGATAAATTAGAGGCAAAATACGATAGCCTGGCCGCCATCGATCCAAATCTTTTCGATGATTGCCAACGCCAACTTTCAGAATTCTCAAACGATTATGATGACATCTTCACCGTGGCAAATGATGCTCTGTTGCAAATGGCGAAGATAACAAGTCAGCCTCCCTTAACTGATGGACCGACTAGAATGGATTATGTGTCGGTCCCGAGGGTACAAGCTACTCTAACCCCTGGAGTTCTTTCACACGAAGCAACCCCAGACGAGTTGTGAGACTGGATTACGAAATTTCGTAGTTATTTCAGCACTAGTCGCATGCAATTTTTCGAGACGATTGATCAACAGTCTTACTTTTTTGCTGGATTGGATGCAAGCTTAACGAATTATGTTCGTAATAGCTGCAACGACTCAACGCCGATATGGGCCATCGGTGGATGTGTTGACGTTTTAGAGTGCCGATTTGCTAGTGTCTACCCAATCTTTGTTCGACGATGGGTGTATTTTTCTATGGAGCAACAAAAAGGCCAACTATTTTCTGACCACCTCGCGATCATGGACAAGAAGGGTGCCGAAGCTGAATTATCCGGCCTTGGGGTGGAAGAAATCAGGGTCTTCAGGGCCCTTAATAGTTGTACCGACAATAAGTTAATGGAAAAATTCCTGGATCTTGCTTCCCCAACTTACAAGATGATAATGGAAATCACCGACATTTATGAACGAGGGCAACGTAATAAGCAAATTATTGAAGAAGTCAAGACCGCCAATAAGTCTTCCTCTCAGGCGGCGGACGCATTTGCCAACGTCCTTGAATCTGAATCGTTGAAACCGAGCGGCACATGCTATGGATGTGGGTCTAGAGACCATCATAAGACTCAATGCCCACACAGAACTCACATCTGTCAGGAGTGCGATAGAGTGGGTCACATAGAACGAGTTTGTGGCAAATTTCCAGTTCGTGTTCGTGGCCGCGTGAACGGTCGTCAGCGGCCAATCAGTCGCGAATCACGTAAACCAAGACGTCCGGCTACCCCCGATCATCGTCGTAGAGAACGAAGTGGATCGGCTACCATCTCGGCTGTCAATCATCCCAATTGCCCAACTCCTAATTTTCGAATTGAGGTAACCTCGTTGGATGGTTCCAAGTTTTGTCTTGACGCAATACCAGATACAGGTGCCACCCGGTCTGTCATCAAAACTGACGTTCTAAAAAAATTTCACATTATGTTGCGTCCATCCACGACTAGTCTAACGGCTGCAAATGGCACAACCCTACGGAATGATGGGGCCGTTTTATTAAAAGTCAAAGGCAAGAACGGCAACCCCCACCTAGTAGACGTAATCGCTTCACCCGATATAAAAAAGTCACTTATTTCTTGGCAAGATCTCATGGCCATGAACGTCATACCCAAAGAATTCCCTAAAACATCAGTTGGGGCAATTATTTCTCGGAGTGACTCGCTTGATCTTGTCAAGAAGGATTTCGGGGATGTGCTGGTGACCACGTTGGGCAATTCGTCCGGTACTATCAAGGGCCCGAAAATGTCTATTGAATTGGATGATTCTATCAATGTCCGACCTATTCAAGTTCACACCGCCAGACAAATTCCTGTACATTACAAAAAATGTCTGACGATCTTATTGACGAGCTCATTGCTTCTAAAGTGATCAAAACAGTCAGTGTCCCTACCACGTGGATCAGCCCGGCCCATTTTGTACCTAAGCCCGGAGGGAAAAAGTTGCGACTCGTCACCGATTTCCGAAGATTAAATAAAGCGGCAAGCGCCCAGTCCATCCCTTTGTTGGGGCACCTGATCTTATTCGCCGAATTCGACCCGATTCCAAATTCTTCGCGAAACTAGATGCCCTGCATGGATATTATCAGATCCCACTGGATGAAAAGGGTTCCCTACTTACGACTTTTCTCGTGCCTAGAGGGCGATTTTGTTATGTGACGGCTCCCATGGGACTTAAATCCAGCTCCGATGAGTTTAACCTTCAAACAGACGGAGTATTCACCGACCTCGAATATTTGCTAAAGCTCATTGACGATATGCTCATCCAAGCCCGCACAATGAACGAACTTTTAGACAGACTGCGGATAGTGCTCCAACGCTGTTGAGAAGCTGGAGTCAAGATTTCTCTCGAGAAGCTCGAAGTTGGGCCACGGGTTAAATTCGCTGGATATATGGTTAGTGGCGAAGGAGTCCACCCCGATCCGGACAAACTACGTGCTTTAAATGATTTTCCAACTCCCAATTCCATTACTGAATTAAGATCGTTTTTGGGTTTAGCTAACCAACTTGCTGGATTCATCCCTGATCTGGCATATGCGACAGTTAACATCAGAGAGTTACTTAAGAAGAAAAATGCGTTTATTTGGCTGCCAGCTCATGAAACGGAATTCAGAGAAGCCAAAAGGATACTCTGCTCTGAACACGTAGTGAAACCATTTGATCCCACTTTACCAACTGAATTATTGACGGACGCCTCCTGGCTTCATGGGTTTGGTTTTGCTCTGGTCCAAAGAAATGCCAGGGGCCGTCCACACCTAGTACAGTGCGGATCGTGTTCTCTAACTCCAGCTCAAAGGAATTATGCCACGGTTGAGCTGGAGTGCGCTGCC
>NC_081451.1:14545370-14563590 GCF_007210705.1 Tigriopus californicus
TTTTGACCAAATCTTCACCAAAAGTGTACAGTTTAACGATGCACCTTAACCTTCACATATTTGTTGTCAGTTCAAATTTGTGTTTTGTTTAGGGATTATAGATTTGACAATTTGTTGTGCTAAAATTAAACACTAATGACCAGGCAGCATAAGGTAATGAAATCACGCAACCTAGCTGCAAATGTTTTGATACGTACGATAGGTACGATGAAATCGGGTGGAGATTCAGTCGTGAGACAATCCAACGGAGGTTCTCCCTTCAATCTGAATATGGGTTGCGTGTGAACTGCGATGGAATTTCGCAACCCGTATCATGCTAGATACTTTTGTGATGCAATGATAAAAAGAGTTGGCATTTAACTAAAAAAAAGGAAAAAAATTGGACATTTTTGGTCTCTGTGAAGTCTATCTCAAAAACGGGCTCAAACACAATTGTAAAACTACTTTTGCTGATTGTAACCTTGAATTCAGGCAAAACATGTTCAAAATCATTTGGAAAAATGGAAAAATATGTACTATCAATCAGCGCTTGTGCCAATCCTGAAAAGCTTGATTTATATCTTGTTAATCAACAAAAATCAAATTAGAAGATTAAGAACCAACAATGGCCAAGACGGACACACCAAACAAAGAATAATCATGAGAGCCACTGCTTCCTAGAATCCTTTTTGTAGTTCACTCTTCCAGAAGACCAATTACTCATAGCGTTAACAAAGTACATAGTAAAAAAGGCCTCTATTTTGGGCCAAAATGTGTGTCCTAATGTATCATTGAATTCAGATATATTGTACTTGGCGTAACCATGTTACCTATTTGAAAACTTATTCTTTACCTTTTTCGTTAACGGTTCAAGCCTTGCTAACATGTATATACTTCTGGCTAGGAAGGGCACATATGGGTAAGATTCCTTGAACTAAATAGCCTCAATAGTTCTCAATAGTTCTCAATGATCGAACGAAAGGAACAGATAAGTCTTTTCTGCCTGTGGTTGGTCCCCCCATAGCCACTAGAAGTACAGTCCGACGTGACCTTCGGCCTCCTGCGCGGGGCAATCATTTTTCTACTAATGCTGTCAGACAAATCCGCCATCAATCAGTCGCTGCCCAGTTATTCCCTGTGATATGTTGTTTCCATTTTCATGCACTAGTCAAAGCCTGATATGTGTACCATGTACCAAAGATGACCTCACCTTAAAAAGTACTTGTACTTATAAATACATTCAAATCAAATCAATCTCACCAGCGTTTTGGCTAATAACATTTTCCATCAAGAAGAGGGTTTCCTGAGAATTTCCAAGTTTTCTAAGGCAATGGACAGAGTCAATCGGCCTATGAATAATTCTGCAATTGGTTGAGGAGGAGTTGCATCTCACTCCTATACATTTTAGGTCAATCGGAGAGGAAAGACACAATGATGTAGATGTGAGAAGATCTAGGCTGAAATGAAAATCAATCAAGTCAGGCCCTTTTGATTGACGAGGAAATTATTACATGCAGTTCAATACGTTATTCTTCTTGCTCAATGATATTTTGTTTTAAAAAAGCATTTTGACATCACTTAGCATTAATCAGTGTGGAATTTAAAGTTTAGTCTTACATTTGTTCGTAAATGGAGCCAAATAAAATTTCACCACTCAAGAGCAAAGCTTACTTTGTTTAGACTTTTTCGTGTCTATGTGGCGTAGATCGTAGTATTGAGTAAGAAATGGCTTCAAAATTAAGCTTGGTCCGACCAATTATTTTTTTCAGCAGACAAACGACTAACGAGACTCAGGTGCTTCGTTGGATATGAAGAAAGCCGCTATTGACGGTATAAGTGGTCTGACTTCACCTCAACGCCTTTCATTGTTCGGCATATTAATGAGGACAAAATACAGATTCAACCATATCTTGAAGAATATTGATTGGGGTCTTCAATTTCAAAAGCATGGAGACAAATTGCAACAAATTTAGAGATTCTCAATGAGGCCTTGCCTCAAATGAAGGATCCTATTGCTAATGTAATGAAAATATGAAAAAGGCTGCGTCTCGAAAGCCAAACTCAATTTTATTCTTGTATATCCACATTTACGATGATACGTTCCAGTTGGGCCATTGAAAAGGTATTTTCCTGATAAGGTTAACCCTAAGCTATGAGTGTGAACGTAAATATATATGCTTGTTGCTCTCAAGGTTTCCAAACATGGTGGTACCCACAATGCTGATAAAGTTTTTGTGCAAATACCAAGACTTGTAATACCGATTTTCGTTGTTACTGAAACAAAAGGAACAACTTTTGTAAAGAAGCATCTTGGATTTTAGCTCAGATTAGAATGTTAAACCACTTCAAACCCACAAAGAGCTAAAAAAATTCAAAGGGTAACCAATGGATGTTTGGAGTAGCATTAATTGCGTTTCTAACCACAATGTTGTCCAAATCAATTGAGCTAACGATAAGGTATCACGTATCCAAAGATTGCGTTTGCATCAAATTTGAATACAATTTGCTCCACTTGTAACTAAAAGCAATTTCCAATTTCTAAAACAGCAATATGCCTTTTCTATGCCTAAAATATCAATGGAAGTATTTCACCTTTCTAAAATTGATAGAAAAACCCGAAAATAGTTTACTACTTAACTTAAAAGTGACTTAATGTCAATGCTAAATAATTTTGATGCCATACTTGTCAATTGCAACTTTAATCAAGCTTAATTTTTAGTTTTAACGAAATTATATTAACGTTAACTTAAAACATCGCAAGTACGTAGAAATTAATTATTGCAAAGAGTGACCAATTTGAAAAATTGAACTGTCACATGTATCTTTCAAATACTTCAATAACACGATAAGATAGTGTCTCTTTTGGCACTTAACTAAAGTGAAATGCAATTTTACATCTTCTGTAAGTTTTCAATGACATTTTTGCTACTTTTAGCTATTAAAGAAATCTTAAACAAGGTGGAAAATTAATAATGCTTGTAGTGTCATTGAAAAGGGCATTAATCTGCCTTGGGAATAATTAGAAGCAAAATTAGGTCTTTTTTATATCTTTTAAGGTGCAAAACGCAACTGTAAATTTGTAATACCTAAGAATTTGCTAAAAAGAGGTTTATGCATTTTAGGTCAATACTAAAGTAAGAGTACGTTCATTACTGGTTGACTACGTTTTTGACAATGATGCATTTTAATGTGCTTTAAGTAATTTAACACACTTATCTGAGTTACTTTTAAACATGTGTATTTCGTTAAAGTTGTTCCTTTTGTCTCTTTGACGATGAAAAACATATCTTGATGTCTTGGCGTTTGAGCAAAAGCTTAACCAGAAAATATATCCACCGTGCCAAGGATATCAATTCTAAGAATTCTAAAATCTTACCTACTCCCCTCATTTGCATCATCAAATAAGTCTTGATCACAAGTGAAGGCGTGAATTTGGAAAATAGCCGAACTGGAGTAAGAATCAGATAGTGCAGCTATTGTTATGACCGTGATACAAATGAGCATGCAAACCAGACATTTGAGTAGCATGGTGTGTCTTGATCGAAGCTTTGTAACGAATTGGTGGGGGTACTACACAGACTAAATGTCATTGATAATTAGGTAGACCAATGAATTACAGAAATCTGGTATTGCGAAATAATGTAGGAACCAAACCATTTATTTCATATTTCGCTCCTTGTGATGGCGAGAGTTCAATTGCAAAATCGTCGAGCAATAAGGGGAAATGTTGCGTTCTTTTCTGTTGTCATATTGCGAAAAATATTCCTCCTTTTTTATAAATGTTTCACAATATTCTTCGTCCTCTTCCTAGATAAATCCATCAACGTAATTGTAGTGATTGAGCGACCGCGGTGTCAAGCCATTATATCCGAATTTAGTATGAAAGAAACAACACATACTAAATTCCTTATGATGGCCTCGAGTCTAGAATCGTCAATTTTACTCAGAAAGATGCCCTTTCCTCTGAAATTCTTTAGTATTATCACTTAATTCATAATCATGGGTTTAAGGTCCGACACTTTTTTGAAATCCGTTGTTAGGTAGATTTAGAAAAGCAAGAGACATATAATATAAAGAAAGATGTCGCAAATGAATGAGCTTGGCCAAGTGTGGGTCCCAATTGTAAGTGAAAAACTCAAGAGACGTATTCGAAGTTATTCAGTAGTGAACACTAAAAGGTTGTACCTAGCCAGAGAAACGACACTCAAGCGATTTCTGAGATTTTTTTGGCTCCCTCGCGGCTGCCTGGTGTGTGCAATGGGGATTGGTTTTGATCACATTTAGTTACGTGATTCTCAAAATCAAATTCCGAATTCAGGGAGCCAGTGAGTTGATGGCTCGTTTGTCTGCTTTGGTTGAAACTGCGTAACGCAAGAGATATTAGCCCGACATCCTGCTGCCCAACTACCAAAATGTGTTCAAAGCAAAGTCTCAAACGGCTTGGTTGGAGTGACTTCAGGCTATTGAATACGCAGTTTTCTTTGATTTGATACGGTTTTCAAGGTAGATTTTCATTGTAAACCACTTGGAAGCCAAATCTGACGTGTGGAATGTTTTTTCTCTTCACGAGTGACTGGAAGCTTGCTTTCCAGCCACTTGTGAACACAGAGCAATGAAATAATAACTATTTATAAAATAGTGGGGGCCTTCTCTGCGTGAAGTTTATGAAATGGCGAACGCATTTTAGGCGTTCACTGATCGACTTTTTGAGATCCGAACTTGAATAAACTGCATGCAAAGGACGCCGCTGCCATCGAATTCACAGTTTTCTTTTACAAGAGCCGGTTTTCAAGGCATAATTTTCCCAAAACCACTCAAAGTCAAATTTGACGTTAGAGAATGTCTATTTTCTTCACAAGTGGCTGGAAACTTAGATTCCGGCCACTCGTGAACGCAGCGCCATAAAATAAGATTTCTAATGGTTAGAGACTAAAGTAAGAGAATGGCAATGTCAACAATATCGGTGTCAAGAATCTGATTGGTTGCTGTGCAAATTAATAAGATGCCCATAGCATGTTCTTCCAACTTTGAAGTCTTGATTACCCATAGGTTTTTCACATCATGCGCATTCGTTTGACATTGATGAGATTCAAGATCAGTTTATATCGGATACTTATTGCATACATGTTGTGCAAAAGATTCACACAAACAACTTTTTATTGAGTGCATGTTCGTTTTTAGCTGAAACTGGCTCCCTCTTGTCAAGCCCAGAGTGTCATGATTTTCCTGGCACTCTTAATTAGGAGAAGAAACGGGTACAACAATCTTGATTAGCACAAATTTTGGTCATCCCAAAATTTGGAGATGACGCATGAAATAAAACAAAAGGAGAGCCTGAACTATGCAACATTTGAATGATCAGACAATCTCTAGAGAGTGCGGCTTTTCAAATGGGAGGGAACCAAAGCAAATCAAAATGTAAAATGAACTCTTTGTGCTTTTTTTTTAATAATAAGACTTAAAAGGGGACAGTTGAAATCCAATAGAGGCTTTTTCGGAAACATGGCATGGAATGGTTTGCAATATATTGGAACCTTGAAGAGAAGCAATTGTAATGCATGGCACCAAGAAAACGGTCTTTTCACAGACAAGCTCATTTTTGTTGACATTGTTATCTTACTATAGTCTCTACTAGTGGTGGCATTTGGTTTCATTTGCGTGCCGGCGAGGTAACTTTATACGCTGAAAACCGGTCCTCATAATAGAAAAGATGCTTGTCTCTAATGGCAGCCCTTCAAGTTTCTTATTACATTAATAAGGAATGAGAAGGGACAAGAATGGCTAGAAACACGTTTAACTTGAACTTTTCTAGAAAATCGATTTTTCCTCAAAATTCTACTTTTCTAGTTTGCTTTACAATTGTGTTAAGATGCTTTAATAATTCATGACTATTATCTTTATATAAATGACTTTTAGCTGAATGAAGGTCTAAATAATGTTAATCTAGAAATTAGAAAAATATTGATTCAAACTGTTTTCAATGCTTTAGAGCAGTTAGTGACTAATTTGGACAAAAAGTGGGTCATTAAACTCAAAAAAACTTTCAGATGTTTTATATGCATGCTTGTTAATTTGAAACTGAAATTCCACGTATCCTCACCAATCACGCTAAAAAGCATTTCTATGATAGAGTTCGAAGAGATATATTTGTCGAAAATAGCAAAAATATATTAGAATTAATTAAGAAAGTATTGGTTTGAAAAGTTTTAAGTATCTTTGAGTCTTTGAAATGTCTGGATGCCAAAACAGGTGGCAGCAGCGTAAAACAACACTTGGAAATTTCAATTAAAATCTAAATCTCATTGGTGCAAACATTATTAGTTACATTTGCAAAATAAAAAAGTTGTAAAACTTAGATCGTCGGGATTGCAATCACATTCAAGTAAAATGTTTGTTTTTTTCATTGAGGAAGAAGCTAACTAGGGGACCTCACTGAGTTGAAGAAGAGATTGATAGCGAATGCCATGTCCAGCCTTTCTCGTCACATATCTTATAATGCGTGAATAAACCCCTTGCCAAAGACCAAGCAAAGCCATGCCACACCAGAAGCCTGATCGATTTAAAGCTCAGAAAGACTAAGCAAAGCCATACCACAACAGAAGCCCGATCGATTTAAAACTCAGAAAGACCAAGCTCGGAGTGAATACCATTGTTTTCTGGAGAGAGAGAAGGTGCCAGTCCAACGAATTTAAGTCAAGAATTGTATGGTTTGGTCAACCCGCTGGAGTATTAACTACATGCCTTGCAGGCAATTGCTGGAATCACATGAACTTAGCACGATAAAATGTTTGTTGAAGTTTTCAAACTTTACTTAAGAGACGTGAAGATGGTGTTCAAACCAATCGCAACTTATGGAAAGAGATTACTGAAATAGTCTTGCAGTAGATTACTGCCATCAATTTCAACCCATCTGAACATTTTCAGAGCCTCGAAAACATAAATCATCTCTTTGATTAGATTGGATACTTGGCTGGATCAATGTCAAGGTGGGATCATGTGCAGCTCTTGTTCAGAGCTCGTCACACAACGAAATAAAACTCCTTTTGTGGCATTTGATGGTGACCAAAAGAGCGACTCTGGAAAAGTTGATTTGAAATAGTGTCTTCTACAATTGAATTGTGGTTGTCTCTCTCAGCCCACTAATCTGTTACGTCCTTGTTGGGTTCATGCATTAAGCAACAAAACAATCAGATAGGCAAGACAGTGATCCTCAAGATTAACCATTCCAGAGTGTTTTTTCCCCTGCTCTGTGCTACGTGTCATCGATTTGTCATGAAATAGTTGCAATTGTTGAAGCTTGTTGCGCCAACAACCATATGTTTCTAGAACACTGGTAAACTTGAGATATTGTTGATTCAGCTAACATATGCATTCAACAAATAAATGGGTCATACACGTCCCTGGTTACTACGCTAATTTTTCTGCTCCCTCCTTCTTTCGCCCTCTTGTGGTAACAAGCGCTTGATGGGTCGCACTTCAGGTCTGCATAGTAGTCATGATACATATCTCCTCCCGCGTTTCCATCGTGACGCCACAACTGTTTTGTCATCTAAAATAATAAAAACAAATAGATTCTGTTTGATCATCCTTGTAAAATTGTGACCCTCATTTCCCGTCTCCCCGCCTCTCCACTGAGCCTCACCTACCAAGGTCTTGAGTTGTTCTAGCCATAGTCTTGGAAAAATTGTCAAAACTCAAGTTTTTACTTTTAAACATAATAATAAAAACCACTTTGCCTAAAATGATCATTAATGTCATAGATGAGAATACTAATTTTTGTTATTTTAGGCGGGAGCATTCCCTAAGAACTACATGCTTCAAGGTGCATGCCATTGAGTTATACTTATACTTGACAAGCTTCTCCGTGGTATTTGATTACAGCATGAGTTGCTGCTTTAACAGCTTAAATGGGCGAACCTGCGGTCATTGCCGAGGGTGCGGTAATAATTAATGTTGGGCTGTGACGACGAAGCGGGAATATTCCTCAATTGGGACACCCCTCATTCAGATGGCAGGCCGAGCGAGAGAGCTGCCATCAGACTTCGTAACAAACAAAGCAAAACAAAGCTTATACTTGACAGTCAAATTGACTGTGACAGACCTAACATTGGTAGTCTTAATGGCCTTCTCATGCAAAGCTGATAATGAAATATTCCTAATTAGTAAGTTTTCAGACCAGTCTTATCAAAAATGGAGGCATAGATTAAAAAAAAATCTGTATCATTGGGCTATGTGTCTCCGGGACATCATACACGGGCTGACGTCAGGAAAAAGGGAACAAGGTGGAACGGAGAGTCGTGTCTGGCCCACTTGGTCTACTACCATCTTCAAACTTAATAATATGGTGGACCCTCTGGACTCCGGTCCACCACTTTGGGGACCTGGCGTGATCCACAACCCCATGGAAGGGAGGGGCTTCACGACGGGCTCCACGCCTCATGACGGGCGGCTCCACCCCTCATAAAGTTCTCAATTGCTCATGACGTACTCCACCCCTTGTGACGGGCTCCACGCCTCATAACGGGCTCAACGCCTCACAATGGTGGCCGCTTGCTCCTCCAGCCGCTACCTTCCGCAGCCCTTTCAGCCCCTCAACTTCGGCTCACAGTTATTTGAGTCTTCTGGCCTCTGTACCAAGGTTTCCGGCATCCAAAGGGTTCCGCCTCAATACCGAGGGTTCTGTCTCACTACCAAGGGTTCCATCTCACCAACGAGACATCTAGCTCCCAACTCGGCCTCCATCCGACGTTACCGCCCTAAATTCGAGGCGACCAGTCTCCATCCGATGCTACCGGCTTTCGTCCAGGCTATCGGTTTTCATCTGAGGCTTCAGGCCTCGTCCTTGTCAACGCTCCTTATCATAAACTTGGTGGAGCACCACCAAATCCAGATCCCTAATATGTATGACGTTAAGTTTTTTACAATATAGATTGATATGGGCTTTCCTCTTTTGTTGGGCAATCCATCAAATGGCTGTTTTTTGCAGAGCCTACAGCCTTGTAGTAGAAAGCGGAATGAAGTAAACCAGAAGTGAAAAATCAACGCTTATTTGAAATACATGCGATGCTGAGATACTGCTATAAGAGTTGGGGCGCCTGGCTCTGGCCCATGATTGTGTGCGTTCTAATTTTTTATTGGTGTTTTTGGTTTTGGTTTTCACGGTCTTTTCTTATCGCTACTAGGAATATAATTCCTTGTGCTATAAAAATGGATGGCCATATTTCGACTAATATTTACCTTTTAAACTTATTGTGATATTTGGTCTTAAAACGAATTGGAGTTGGCAGACCGAGGTAAACCTTGAAAGTAGGGTTGATTGGAAATGCCAGCTTAAAATTTGTACAAATCTGAATTGAAAGATGCTATCAGATTGATAAGGTCTACGTATCCCGCAAATATTAGAGGGAAGCAAATTAAACAACGAAGGAGCTCGAGAAAGAAGAGAGAGGAACTTCATCAATCGAACTAGCCTGTATTCACAAGGGCTTGTAGGTGCTCTCAAAACGCACATAAAGCCTCTACGGTCACTAGCATTGACCATATATCTTGGGTTTGTGATACCCTGGTGTACTGTAGAGCATTTTGCTCAATTATCAAGTCCATCCAACTCCTTGTCGGTGATGTGCACCCACAAGTATATGACATGGCACAGTCGGTTTACCAGTTGTGACCCTCTGTCTTCTCGTGTTGCTCTCTTTCTTGTTGAAGGATCAAGCGTGTTGCTCTCCCTGTGAGTGGGATGGAGCATGGAAGCCCTTATGTGACGAGCCATGGGCTCCCGTTTTTTGGGACAAGCCGTCATGAGCCCAGTTTGTTTGGTAAAGCTGCCATAAGCCTTGCTGGTTGAGCCAATCCATGAGCCCGCAGTTTGGGGGCCGTTCTGTTCCATGTATTCCTTGTGGTGGGGCAATCTGTGGGCCCCCAGAGTGGAGGGTTAATCCATGAGGTGGATGTCTGTGGTGGAGGGCGGTTGAGCCTTGACCCAGATGTTGAGCAGTGGATCCCGTGAGATGGCCGTGGCCCCCGATGAGTTGCGAACTCGGAGGGACGCGTGATCCTTGTGTTGGAATGGGCGATCTGGATGGCCTGTAACCTGTAGCCCTGTGTTGGGACAAATTGACCCTAGGATCCAAGACCTGTAGCTGTGTGTTGAGACTGACGGGCCACAGGACCCTGTTTTGGGATGGACCCCCGTGTGTGAGGTAGATGTGATATCCTGGTCCTGAGCATTTTGCTCATGCTCAATTGAACCGATTCTAGTCACGCCTAGATAAACATTTATTTGTGGTGATCGGCCCTTAGCTTCTGGGTCGAGACTTAGCTCCCCCTTTGAAAATAAAAACAGCAGCACGAGTTATCTTTGACGGATGAAAACATACCCTGATTGAAGATAAAACGAATCAATCGCAAAAAAACAGGAGCAAGAACTTGTGAGCATCTGATCAGAAACTGAGATGTCACACCATCAGGACCAGGAAAACTTGAATTTGGGAGGACAACCTGACAAAACCAATGCACCAGGGCGGAGGTGACGGCAATGGTCGAGAGGGAGGGCAGCTTGGCTGCAACCGCTGTAGCATTCGACCATAACCAGGAAATTGGAGCCCTCATGGTTGAAAACGTCCGCGGAGACGAGGGAACCTTTGAGCAATGGTGACATGGATTGGCGTGATTCAACGCAATTTGTCCAACTCAATCCGCATTTGCGGTCCCTTAATGGAACCACTCACTTGACCCAACGTTGTACAGAATTGTACGTACGTTGAGTCAAATTCAGCTTTAGTCTCCTCTTTGTGTCTTTACACGAATATTTCATCGGATTCAACTAGACGCCGTGCAGAGTTGCCCCATGGTCGTAAAAAAAATCGGGAACTTCTCTTTTGATACAAGGAAAGTTGCTTCATTGTCAGCCTCTGCACTCAAGCGGCAAATGATTCGTTATCTTCGCCCTTGCCTTCAATCCTTTCCCCACAGTCTAATCCCGGCATGTCATTCTTGTTCATAGAGTAGACAGAGGAAATGGAGAAATCCCAAAAGTGGTCAAATGACTTATTTCCTTGACAATGTGGTGAATCTCTCTGTCGATGGTGTTGGCCGCTCACACTGACCATACTCGTTTGTCTGAACCTCTGAAATCTCGGTTGGTTCAATAGAGAGCAATTCACAATTGAGGAGAGGACAATTTTCGGGCAACTCCAAAAGCCACGCACTCTTGCCATCCGACAATTGGTGGACCAAAGAGATCGGGAGAGACATATATGGTGATATTTCGGTGAGGTCCCAAAAAATCGTCCCCTTCTTGCACAACGGATAAGATGGTCAAGACTCTAGACAGATCCATCTTTGCGACGCTCGCCGACACCAAAGCCACCATCTTTGAGACTGGCTCCAGAATAATATCGCTTGGGATGAGGTCTGGAGGAAAGACTGTGACAACTGCCCCAGAATGTGGGACGACCTGGACCGGAGAACTGCCAAGCAATATGGTGGTTCTTGGCGTCGTTGAGGATGGGTTGACCACGCCTGTCTTGCCCTCAATTTCATCAGCTTCTTGGCAAATTGCGTTGATTCTCGAGTTCCCTCCAGTTCCCTGACCACCCAATGTTGAGCTTCTTACATTGCCTGACCTCTTCCTGCAGAATCGTCCAATACGTGCGTGTCTACCGCACTCATAACCCTTCAAAAGCCTTGCCCGGCAAAAACCAGATGGATGTTCCAATCCTTGGCACTTGGAACACGTGACTCTTGAACCCACCGTTGTGATCTTTGCGATCTCAATTGCGTGGGCTGTTGTTGTCACAGCTCGGACATTCCTTGCGCTTTCAAAGGCTGATGCAACTTCAATGATGTCTTTTTCTTCAATTTTAAAAGCTCACACATTATGTCTGGATACTCACGGCTCATCTGGATTGCCTTGAACAGATACCAGTCGTCAGTGGTCATTTTGGACAATTCGACCTCAACACCGACCTTATGCAAATCGGTCATGGCGTCCCTTATGGATTGACCCGGCTGGAGTTCTGCCTTGTACCATATCAAAGCCATTGAAATAGTGGACTAATTTCAAATAATTTCTCCTCCAAAAGTTTGGCACAGTCGAAGATTGTTGCTGAGGGAGAAATAATCAAGTCCATGTAGCCTGCCAAAGCTGCATCCAAGAGCGAGGTAAAGAACGAGTGTTGTTGTGGCAGATCAATTGTGTCCATATTGGAGGCTGCCTGATAAGCCATAAACTTCTTGACCCATATTCTCATTTTATGTGGCGTTGTCATTCTAGAGGGCGGGATCGGATGTAGTCCGAACTGTTCCCTCAATGTTCTGGTTGTCCTCCCTTTCCATTGTGGTATCAAAGATGACGGGCCCTGTAGTGCCCCGCTTTGCACCCTTCCCTCCAAAGCCGCTAACGTTGACATGTCCTTTTTGGCTGCCGCCAAAATCTCCGTCAATCCGTTGATTACTTTCAAGTCCTAGTAGACCTCACCCACGGTTTCCACTCCCGTTGTGAAGGTACAAACAATCTCCAAAAAATAGTCTGTTTTGGTGATCTGCTCCGTTGGTTGACAGATGGACTTACATGCCGTTTCACAAATTCCCATCTCAACCGTAATCTTCTTCTTTTTCGTTGCAGCCGCCATCTTGTTGTCCTTGAAACAGCTCTAGTTCCCGGGATGACAACCGTACTAGATGGGGCCACTGGCCCGACTTGTCTAAGAGGAGACAGTCAAGAACCTCGAGTCAGAATTGACCTCAATGAAATCGGCGTGATTCTCCGCCAAAATTAACCCCGTGGGAGTGGATCCGAGACTTCCACTTGGACGCAGTGAAGGGGAAAAGTACCATTGCACCATATTGTATTCGGAAAGAAGTGGGAACACGAAATTACGAAGACGTTTCCAATTTGCAAGTCAGAACAAAAGTGAGCTTTATTAGTCACCTGAGAGACATGGAAAGTTGGTATAGTACTGTGACATCGAGCATCAATATTTCGAAGCATGGAAAATCCTTCACTACAAAGCAACCCTTCGAGCAAAGTGCTTGCTCCAATTTATTTCCTTTGAATTAGAGAGCTGACAAGAACGTGCTTACTGAACGAGAGGAGGGGCCAATATAATGTGACAATGGACAAATCAAGTCCTTGGAAGTAACAAACTGAGACCTTTTCTTCTCCATTCGACATTTTTACATTACTAATGTGCAGGTCATTTCTAACATAAAGACATGTGCCCCCATGCGGAAAAATGGGATTGACAGGGCGCACTCTATCTCATCGAACTAGATTGAAGCCAATCATGACTGGCTTTTCATCTAGGACTCTTGGTCGAATTGGGAATTGGCCCCACGAGGGCAAAAACAAATGAATATTGTTATTTAAATGTGGAAACTCTTCCGTCGGTTCACTCAACACATAATACCAGGAGGTCGATGATACGTATATAAAGGGATTTGTCCTCGAACCATAGCAACTACTAAGGTTGGACCAATGATCCCCTCTCTTTGCATTTATTTGTACCTTGATCGTTCTTTCATTGTAAATATAAGATTTGCTCTAGTGTCGAAAAGTAAGATACAATTGCACTGCCCACTCACTGTATTATTGGATTCACTTCCGGTGAGGTTAATTATAGACTCCAACAAAAACGGGGTTGGCATGTCGAACAGAGATTGCAAGAGTTCGACGGTTTATATGTGCAAAAAGCTGAATTGGGGCCCGTTCCTTCAAGATGTGAAAACGATGCTGAAAACCTTTCCTGCTCACAAATCAATACAGCTGCTGGACTTTTGGATGATTCTTAAACAGAACGGGCATCACCATGGCCTCAAAAAAACCGCTTAGTGCAATCCTCTCGAATTTCGGCTCAACATAAAAATAACATCTTTTTCTTCGGGGACTATCAAAAACTACTACAAAAACTACATATTTTGGTTGAATGAATTGAGCCGTGTAATGAATGAGGACACCAAATGTCAAAAAATGTGACAAGTTATTTTGACATCTACTCCATTGCAAAAGTATGAAAGGTGTTGTTAATGTTTTCTAAGAACATCAAAGGTGTGAGAGAGCGTTTGTACTGGGAAAGGCTTGAAAGGTTTGTAGTGCACAATATTCGGAGAAAGTATGAAAGGAATCTGATAGCGCTTCCTATCATAAGCGAAGCTTCTTATCCAATTGAGAACCTTGCTTGGATCCCAATGTCATGAAATCTATTCAAGAAAAGGCCATGATCTACTTTTTCTAAGGCCTGGGCAAAATCAAGACAGACAACATCAACTGACTCAAGTCTTTCCAGTCTCTCAATGACCTGTTCTACAGTAAATGTTCCATCAGTTGGGTAACCGTGCTAAAATGTCCTCGGCGCTCATGCTGGCTAGGAGGAAGGACAAGGACAAATCAAATGGAATAGAATGTCAAAATCGAGTATTTTCATTAAATTGCTTATTGGTAAATGTTGCAGTTTTTAGCAGTATCTTACCAGTCTTTTTTTAAAACCACCGATCACAGGGGGATTTTAACATTAACCATAAAAAATGGTAATTTCTTGCTATTTTTTTCCGCAAAGATTCTCGGGTTTGTGTACCGATACAAGGGAATGAAATTCTCTGTAAGTCAAGGTGAGTCATAATTTATAAAATATTTGGTCGTGCAAACTGGTTGAATTAGCCGCTCTAGGGCACCCTTGAATGTAGGGCTGGTCTGGGATCGTTAACAAAAACCGATCTAAGTCACGTTTAAAACTTAACAATGGGTCATCTAATGCATAGAATCGTCTAAGAGAGCACGGCAGCAAGTTGTACAAAGTTGGTGCCCGGTTTAAGACAAAAGAAGATTTTAAGCCCCTCACAATCTTTTTATCCAAGTGATTGATTTTATGGCGCATTTCACATGAAATTCCTCGTCTCTCGCTAACGCTATGTCGTATTCCCGGGTTAAGACAAAGGGAATGGAGACATTTAAACACATACAGGATTAGGTAAAGTTCATACCTACGTTGAATACTATACAATCCCAATGATTTGAGGCGTTCCCAAGAGCTTAATTTCGACATCCCGTCAATATATCTCGTGAAACTCTTTTGTATTCGTTCAATCTTATTTAACCCCCCAGCGGTCATGGGGGCCCAGATTGGGGAAGCGTATTCAAGATGTGGCTGGACTATTGATTTGTACAGGGTTTTCATAGTCAGTACATCTCTGGACTTGAATGTTCGATATATCCAGCCGCAAGTCTGAAAGGCTTTGGTCACTTTTGACTGTACATGCTCTTCAAATTTACCATCGTCTTGAAGAATTATCCCGAGATCCTTGATTGAATTTACCGATTCGATTGGGTTCCGGTAATTATCGATATAAATAGGGGGGTCAGTACCAACTTGGCCGTTTGTCATAATACGGAATTTATCCCCATTTAATTCAATGTTCTGTGCTTGAACCCAATCATATATTCTGTCTAAGTCTCTTTGCAACTCTGTCCCATTCGCTGTATTTCTACAGGGCCTAGTATAGTACCTTGCGGAACTCCGGATGAGACTTGGCAAGTACGACTCAAGCATCCTTCAACTCGAACAACTTGGGTACGGTCGGTCAGGAACTCTTTGATCCAAGAATACGCATTTCCATTGATACCTATTTTACTTAAATAATTTAAAAGTAGAATATGGTCTACTACTACTATTTGATGTTCTAAAGGATCTTGGATGCAGTTTAAGTCATCAATAGAGAATTCAACATTTAAGTTAGAAAAGACGTTCAGACCACGAACAAATCGGATTTGTAGATTTATATACAGTACAAGTAGCCAAAAAAAAGTTGCCACGTTCTGTTGACTTGCAGAGTCAGCTTTGATCCGCATGAAATTCTACTTCCTTAACAACAAAAGTCAAGCCATCGCCTCAAGACCTTACTTTCCGTGCCAGTGATGTTAGTAAATTCGGACCATGCGCTTAGATCACTTAATTTGATGGGGAGGCCTTTGTTTTCTTGGATATATGACGCGTCAAACGCTATCAAATTTGACTAATGGCGAAACATCACTTTTAGTTCACCTGGAAGTCAAGGGTAATACACTCTTGTCTAATTTTCTGCCAATAGGGGAAGGGTAAGATTTGAATAAACAGGTTATTGTTGTTGTGGTTGTTAAGTGAATTTACCACATTTACGGCTATTTCGCTACAAGCAATAACATGGGGCTACAGGTTTCAGTACATGCAACGTTTGGGTTGCTTGTGTAGCTTTTGCCTACTTGGAAGACCTTTGGAAAGCCTGAGAGATGTTGGACAGGCGAATATAAGTAATGAGGCTAGTTTTTTGTAGATAGGGTAGCCAAAACTATTTTTCGAAATGCCGGTTTAACGTTTGTGCTCAATAAGTTAAGCGACAGAAGAATAGCCAGGTTTAATGACCTAGGAATCGCAGATCTTTTTTTTTTTTTTGTTTGTTTTTGCACGGGCTGTTCTAACCGCTACAGGGAATGTAGTCCCCAGTACTATTAAAATGAAAGGTTATAATTCGTCTATTTATTACCTTTCAATCTTTGTATGATATTTGGTCTACAAATGAATTTGAGTTGGCAGACCGAGCTAGTCCTTGAATGTAGGGTTGATCTGGTATGCTATCTAAAAATTTGTCCAAGTCTGACTTAAAGGATGCTACAGGATCAACAAGGCCTACGTATTCCCTACGAATATCAGAGGGAAGCAAATTAAAACATGAAGGAGCCCGAGAAAGAAGAGATGTGGACTTCATTGTTCGAACTAGCCTGGATTCTCGAAGGCTTGAAGGTGCTCTCAAAATGCACATTAAGCCTCTGTGGTCACTAGCATTGACCCTAAATCCTGGGTTGGGACAAAGCTCATGGATACTTTTGAAGACGTACAGTATCAGATACCTTCGTACCTTCTCTGAACACTGTTCAGTCCCAACTTTTTTAGCCTCTCCCAATATGAGAGCTCTCTCAATCCTGTTTGATGTTCCTAGTGAAACATCTTTGGACTTGTTCGACCTTTTGCAAACCTGCTGAACTAATTGGAGCCCAAATGGGTGAAGCATATTCAAGATGTGGCTGAACAATCGACTTGTACAGAGTTAGCATTGTGGTACTCTCTGGACTTAAATGTGCGATATATCCAACCACACATTTGAAAAGCCTTACCCCCTTCAACTGGATATGCTCCTCGAACTTTCCATTATTTTGGAGGACTACACCTAGATCTTTCATAGAAGAGACCTGCTCAATATCTTTACCTCCATTATCTACGAGTGGAGTATTTAAAGGAGTTGACCCAAATGTCATTGAGCGGAATTTCATTCCGTTCAGTGCCATATTACTCTCAGTTACCCAAGAGTAGATTCGATTTAAGTCCTTTGCACTTGGCCATTCCTACCAGAAACTAACTTTGTATCGTCAGCATAAGAAGAGAGACTGGCAGTAATACTAAGCTTTTGAAGCGGGGCAACGAATATTATAAACAAGAGGGGCCTAAGATCGAACCCTGGGGAACACCTGACTTGACATCATGTATGTCACTAAGGGATCCCTCAACCTTAACCAATTGCTTCTTACCAGAAATGAAACTTTTTAACCAATTGAGAACCTTGCCTTGGATCCCAATCTCATGGAGCCTGTTAACTAAAAGACCATGATCTACCTTATCAAAGGCCTTGGCAAACTCGAGATAGACTACATCAACAGATTCATGGCTCTCTAGTCCCTCAATAACCTGCTCAATATGTTCAGCCAGTTGAGTAACGTGCTAAAATGTGCTCGGAACCCATGCTGGCTGGAAGGAAGGACTTGATGGATATCAAGAAATTCAACAAGTTTGAACTTCATGATCTTCTCAAACACCTTCGCAATATTCGAAGTGAGAAAATTCGGCCTGTAGTTACTGGGGAGCGACTTATCTCCCCTTTAAAAATTGGAACAACATGAGCTAACTTTAGTGAAGATGGAAACTTGCCCTGATCCAAGATGCAGCGCATCAAGTACGAGAAAACAGGAGCGAGAACCAGTGAGCATCTCATCAGAAACTGAGATGTCACACCATCAGGACCAGGAGAGCTGGAAAGCCTCAAGTCCCTTATGGCCTCTAAAGCATCTTGATCTGTGACTACAAGACCATCTAATCGCTCAGCTTGACAAACCATGTCAATCTCAACAGACTCATCTTCAGAGCAATGAGCTGTTGCTTCCGAACTCAGTGGGTTGAAAAAACACTGGAGAACTGATCTCCAAGCATGTTAGCCA
>NC_081451.1:14563641-14616677 GCF_007210705.1 Tigriopus californicus
TAGCTCTAAATTGCTAATGGCTGCCCCATCACCTCAAAAGGCCCAACAGAGTGTTTCATTTTTCTCTTAGAGTTCGCATAAAGAGAAAAATGCCATCGGATTCGACCTGACCTCCTGAACCACCTTACTCTCAGTTTGTAACTGTCATATTCGATGGAGGCCTTAATCTTACCCTGAACTACGTCCAACTTTTTTGGGAGACTAGCCACAATTACTGGATTCGGAGTGCTCTTCAGCCTTTTTGCTAGTTTGCAACTCTTTTTGAACAAAGTCTTCCTATATTTTGGAATTTTTGTCCGTGTACCACCTTTCGGACACATTCAGAGATTGCTAAACTGGAGCAAACTTCCCTAAAAACTGAAACTTATTTATCAGTGGCTGCATCTATGGACGATTCCTGTTTCAGAATTGAAATCGCGTCAAGTTCTTCTAATCTTTCTATAATCAACGGCCAATGTTCATCTTTGAACTTGAACTTAGCCAAACCGACCTTTTGGGCCGGTTTTACTCTAGAGCACGCCGGCTTTTGAGTAATGGTCGACCCATCTCAAGAACATGATGATCTGACAGATTAGTAGGTGTCACATGGACATACTGGATCAGATCAGGGTCATTGGGAAAGACCAAGTCGAGAACGCTATTCTCTCTAGTGGCTACACCCAACGTGCTGGGAGAAATTGCGCAAGATCGCGAATTCTTCCAGCTTTTTTGAACGACTGAGATGTCGATTTCGAAAATGGGAATATACCCATCAGGACTAACCTCCCACTGTACAACGCTAGCCGAAAAATTAAAGTCCCCTACAAAGAAAACCTTCGAGCAAACTGCCAGGTCCAACTCATTTCCAGTGAATTGGAGAGCTGACGAAAAAAGAGCTTGCTGAACAAGAAGGGGGTCTATACATTGTAACAATAGACAAATCAAGACCTCGAAAGATGACAAACTAAGACTCTACTTCTCCATTCGACATTTGTACTATGACTAATGTGCAAATCATTCCTAACATATAGGCATACGCCCCATGTGGGAATATGGGATTATCAGGGCGTATCCTATCACAACGAACTAAGTTGAAACCACTATGGTTAGTTCTTCATCTAAGACCCCTGGCCGAAGCCAGGTTTCTGTTATAGAGATGAAAATGCATCTCTCTCTCAACGGCTAGTTCTTCTAAGAATCTTAACTTTTGTGCTGTCTTTGTTTAGAAATCAGACAATGCACGTTCAAATATAGCCCCTTTACGGGCCTCTCTTTTGACGGACCAAGTTCACAAGATGTTGGACCATCCTCTCCAACCGTAAAAAAATCCCTCTTATCAAAAGCTACGTTCTACTGGAGGCAATGCATGAGCTAATGGGGATGGTTGGGTTGAGGAAATGGGTTGGGCAGCTACATTTGAATAGGAACGTATTTTGGGAATAGGGGTGGGCAAGGAATATTAGGGAGGAGAGTTTTTTATAGGAATAGGGGTGGATTGGGTATTTGAAGGAAGAGGAGGGAATTGGGAGAGAGGTGGGGGGTAGGGAGAGGGAGGGGGAAGCTAAATGGGTTAAGGAAAGGGTGGGGTGGGGATTAGGTTTAGGAAATAGGGTCAGCTCTAAAAACTACGAAACTGAGCTATCCTATTTCTCGGCTTTCTTTGCGTCCCTTCAACATGGACGGAGGTACACCGTACATTAAAGCATGTCTTAAGTCTCATGGACTGACGTACATGTACGGGTGAAAAAAAGGACCATCTACCTTTGAACATCCCTTCTTACTATTGTACTTCTCAAGGCCGAACTTGAGAAGTTTTTTGACACCATTTAGGTGGTCAAACTGACAGCCTTTTCCTTCTTCATGGACAAGGCTGCTTTCGATAAACAGGACAGACTATTTTCTCTACACTGTCTTATCCTGCGCTTTCTTCAAGAGGAGATACCTACCTCAACTTCTACGTTGGTCAAATTAGTCGACTTCTCAACTACTGGTGAGCCTGTTCTTCAAGCAGCCCCTGGTTTCATTGACCCAAGCAACTAAATAAACCCTCTATAATAAACGGCTTATTGACTATGGAAGGATCCTTTCCAGCTAAGACAGGTCAACATTGTCTAAGCCTCTTTGCTGGACTTTTCTAAGTAGCTCTCCATCATGAATGCAGGAGGAACTATGCTATTTAGTAAAAGATCCGGCAAAAAAGAGAGAAAGCAGAAAGTAACTAAAAAAAGCTGTGCTCAGTCGCTGACTTGTGATTTCATTCTCCTATCTTACAGTCAAGCATTGGGGGGAGGATGTTCTGACGATTCGTGTCTAAATTTTCTTTATCTTTTCATGCTTTTTAAACCTGTGAATGCTTGTCTGAGGAAAAACTCGTATCCGGGAAAAAAGNGACCTCACATTTAGAGACACTAGCCATGCCAAGTTCATGCTCTTCAAAGTTTTTACGTATCCTAGATCGTTGAAATTTGATACCTGATTACCCCCGCTCAGATCATCATCGTCTAAACGACTTATTTCACTTTTATATAATTAAGCAATATAATTATTATATAATTAAATATTTCACTTTTCTGAAGCAAGTAGAAAAATCCGAATATAATTTGCAATATACCTAAAAACTTCTTAATGTCAATAGTAGTATATAGATTGAATGACAATACATAGACAAATCATGAACTTTCATTTCAATAGTACTTGGGATAATATCCATGTGTCGGTTAGAAAAACTCGTGACAAAACAAACCAAGCCAAACCGAAGAAATACAAGCAGTAAAAGCAATAAAAGCCAAAAAAGTCTTGATGTACTTGAGACTTCAGCATAATATTTTGTTCTTTTCTGAATATGGTCACCCAGGGCAAAGTGACATAAGAAAGCAACGACTCTGACCGTCTCTCTCTTTCTCCTTTCTTTTTCTTTCAAGCCACCTCGTCAGGCAACCTCCCAAGAGGGCCTTCACGAAGGCATTTTAAGCTTTTGAATTCTCAAGTCATGTTGAGTGACTAGTTTCTGTACTATGGCCATTGATAGTCAGCAATGAGAAACTATTTGTGGCAAACGGGATAAGGCAGCATAAAATCACACATTTATGGTCCCACAGTGATTAAAATGCCCTGTAGTGTTTTGACGGAAATATCCAAACACACAATGAGATATTTCTTCTTTCAAAAAATCCCAAGGATCACTTCTGGTTTATGGAAATCTACCCCGAAAAAAAAATTAAATGCCTAAAAACATTTTGAAATTTGGAGTTTTCAATAACCTAATTATTGAAATTCGGAAACGCACTTGGTAATGATTACTTGGCAATTGTGATCCGATCTTTCTAACCCTTTGTAAGTTATACGGAATTTAACAGTCCAAATTCCGTTGGGTTTGGCTCCAATATGGCCCGGTTATATTTTAACGTAAATTCCTACAGAAAATAATACTGATTATTATTATCACAAAAGTAAAAGAGTTTTCTTTCTTTCTTGCGTAGTCACAAACTGGCTCAAAATGCTTTAAGATGTTATTTGAAATGTTTATTATTATATTTTCTGAAAATATATTGATAATCATCAAAAGTACGCTTGGTTACACATTCGTTTGAATTCTTAAGACAATACATAAAACTTGCAATCTTACGGATTTTCTTGTAGACTTTGTTGAAACTGATTAAAAAGTGTTTTTTTGAGGCTTCATTGATTTTTGTGAAATTTTCAATGATTGTTGAACTTTGACCGTAAAACGTGGGTTGGGACAAAGCTCATGGATGCTTTTTAAAACGTGCAGTATCAGACACCTTTCGAACTTTCTCTGAATACTGCACAATCCCAACCTTTCTAGCCTCTCCCAATATTTATTAAATTGGAGCATTCAAAGGCGTCGTCTTAAAGGTCATTGAGCGAAATTTCATTCCGGAGTAAAGAGTTTGGTCAATGTTTATGCTATGAACGAGATCGTGGTCCATGATCGGCATACAAGAATACAAAAAGGGAGAGTCATTTGATGGCAGATTCGACAAAGTATTGCTGAATTTTCTCAAGGGCAATCGTAGAGTTCTGGTTAATCCAAAATCTGAAATATCCGAATTTGTAACGGTTGGTAAGATCAGAATGAGGATTTATCATCGTGACCAAGCTAGAAAGTGCTTCGTTTGCAAAAGTGTGGATCACATGAAACGTGAATGTCCCAAATTAGGGCCAACTTTGGCACCTAAAGTTGTCTCATCGGTTGCAGTTGATGAGTCAATTCTGGACCCTGTGTCTGAGGCTCAAATAGGGACTGACGTGGCTTTAAACCCACGGGAAAATGTCATATTGGCCAAAAGTGTTTTGATTTGCGTTGGGTATGCTTTTTCTATTAGCAATAGTATCTGCGTTAACCTTCAGGAATATAAATCAGCATGGGTATTCAACTCTCTCAATCCTTCACTAGAAGTGAAGATGTGAACAGACACCCTTAACGCTTTTCTTGGGGCGGTTAACAACGACTACGTAGTTGTGGATGATTTTAGCCATCCCTTAATTGATTGGGCAACAAACTCTGGCGAAAGTGCCATAGACGGTTCCTCGATGCTCTTGGCCATGGTTTTCTGACTCAGCTCGTACAGACACCCGCACAACTAGCCGGTAACATCCTGGATTTAGTGTTAGCTAACTCTTCTGACATCCTTCACCTTCTTAAGTGTAGGCCCTAATTGATCATAAGTGATCACATTTCTATCCTTTTGGGACTTGCTTCTGCGAGATGCATCAAGGCAGAGTCCTCACAAAGGAAACCTGAATACGCCAGAGCTAACATTGATGGCTTCAAAGCGGTTTTGACTGGAATGAAGTAGTGTTTTGGTCCTTGTCGGCTGTTGAGGCCTGGGATATCTTCAAATGCATTCATCAGGGTTCTACATACTTTGTTCGACTGCCCGACGCGCCTAGACGCTGATATAGTTAAGGGATAATGAAGGACGTGGTTAATTAGTCGCCAAAATCAGAGCAACCTTAATAAATGTTTAATGATTTTTTCCCCTCATTATTAAATCCTTAACGATCTCTTGATTCGAAAACTGTTGTTCAAGCCCTCCGCTCCAAAATCTTTATTTTTTCCTGAATAATTAAATCCTTAATGTTCCACACTTCAACTTTGACGACACCGTTGAGTTTGCCAACTATTGGAAAGGAATTGTATTAGGAAATCATATAATTCATAATGATGTTGTTACAACTTTTTAGACATTTATGGACTTTTAGCATCAAACCGTTGCTCTGTGTACTCGTCACTTTCTTTTATGATGACACGATCAGATTTGAAGGTTAAAAGATATATCTAATCGTCATATTTTGGCATAAACCATTCCTTCCTCCTCTCGGCAAGATAACCGCCATAGATCATGGCCCTTCCAGTACGGTCTTCTGCTCAACTCAAAAGCTGATGATCTCTTCATTCGAAAAGTGTTGTTCAAGCCGTCTTCTCCCAAATCTTTACTGCTTGCTGAATAATTAAACCCATAATGGTTTACATAACATTCAAACTTTGACGGCAGCGTTGAGTTTACTGGCTATTGAAAGGGATGGTACTTGCATTAAGAATCATAATTGAAGACAATGTTGTTACAACTCTTTTTAGTCGTTTGCTGACTTTCATCATTGAACCGTTGCATGGTACATTGGGTCAAATGATAACAATTTTCTGTAATGGTGAGAGGATGAGAAGTTAATTTAAAAAAACAAATCATATTTTGACATAAACCACCCCTTCCTCCACTCGGCAAGATAACTGCCGCCGCCAAACTTCCATTTTGTTGCCATGCTTTTGGAATATGTTCGTACGCTTTGATTTGAAATATAAATGCTATTTTAAGTGTGTACCCGCATTCTTAACACAAAGAGAGACTCAGTGAGTGAGGTACAATTACATAATAATCAATAACCTCATTTCTTGCAATGCTTTCCTGGACTATAATTTTGGTGCTAAAAGTTGAGGTTTGTGAAATTCATTGCAGAAATGTAAGGACTTAGTTATCAAACTTTTTAAAATCTTCAAGAAATCCATGATAGAGGATTAAGGTTCGAATAACAAATCAAGAATATTCCTGATCTAAAAAAAGCCAGATTTTCCTCTCGCTAGGACGAATGTGAGTAAAAAACTTATCCTATCCATTGTTACACAAAATTCATACGTAAATGTGTAAAAGAAAACAAAACATTAATCATAAGGTTTTTCTATTTTCTGAGTTTATACGTGTTGAAATAGAAATATGTCTATTGTTCTAAAACCTTGGGACCCTGGAAAAGCTAATATGACAAGGCTCCTAAGATCAATGAACAGCTCTAGCTAGTCTGTCTTCTTGTCAACAAGTTTCAATATTTCAATATGAGCCAAGGTGCTAATTTAGATATTGGCTACTATCCATTAGTGATGGGATCAAACAAATTTCCAAAATCAGGATCGCCAGAAAGCTAGGAAAGTCAAAGCACGGGCCGTTTCTAGCGTATCGTAGAATATTAGGCTTAACCAAAAAGGTGACCCTGGTTTGATCGGAGAAAAATCAGGGTTACCAGGCTTATCTTAGTCTCCAAGCTTGCGTGGCTTTGTCGATCATTGATTCAAACTTTCCGTCTCCAAAAGCCACTGTTGCATCTTTACTGCTTCCTCAACCCCCCGTTTCCTCATCCATGATTTGGAAGGATCGCGAGCTTTGGATCTCCCAACTTCCCTCGGTGATCGTACCGAATGTCCTCCAAATAGTGGAGAGACGAAAATCAAGGATGTTTATGCGGAAGTATTCGAATCTGGGACCCTTCGTCCAATGCGTGGTCCTATTGTGGGGGACCCGATGGTGATCCATCTGAAAGAAGACGCCAAACCCTTTGCAATTCATGTAGCTCGCCAGATCCCTTTTGCTTACGAAGAAAAACTTAAAGATATTCTCAGAGACTTGGTCAAGCAAAATATTGCTACACCTGTTGGTGACGTTGCACCTGAGTGGTGCCATCCTATTGTTTTGGTTCCTAAAAGCAATGGTGACATTCGTTTATGCGTGGATCTTACCCGTCTAAATTCGGAAGTTAAAAGAAGCATTCACCCCACCAAGACTCCTGCTGAGGCTGTTTCCGGGTTTTCCTCTGATGACTCCTTCTTTGCTAAACTTGACCTTGTTAAAGGATACTGGCAAATGCCATTGGCAAAAGATTCCCAACCACTCACCACTTTTCTAACTCCTTTTGGGAAATTCATGTTTCTGCGATCACCCATGGGATTCGTATCCACGGGGGATTCTTTCTCGTTCCGTGGTGATGTGGCCATGGCCGGCTTGAACGTCCACAAAGTGGTGGACGATATGGCGTGCGGAGAAACGACCCTTCCCAAATTGGTTCGTTCAGTTAGTGATGTCCTGGAGCGCTGTCTTAAATTTGGACTGACTGTCAATTCTGAAAAAAGTATTTTTTGCAGCAACTTCCATAGACTTTGTGGGATATCACATCTCGAAAGGTCATATTCAAATGGATCCCTCCAGGGTGGAAGCTATTCAGAATTTCGCGATCCCCGCTTCACTTACTGATTTAAGGTCATTTCTTGGTCTGGTGAACCAGTTGGGAAGATTCCTACCCAACTTGGCTTACGATCTTTCCGTGGCTTCATACACGTCCCCTTTCCGTCCACTTCTCAAGACCAAAAACGCTTTCATTTGGCTCCCTGAGCACACAAAACTCTTCGAGGAGGCAAAGCGTGCCCTGATTTCGCCTCCTGTCTTGGAAATGTATGATCCAAGTCTGGAGACAATTCTTCTCACGGACGCTTCGAGACTGGGCCTTGGATTTGCCTTGACTCAGCTGAAAGAGGGTGTTCCTAGGCTGATGTACCTGTTGTGATTAACTAACGGGTTTTCAATTTTCCGCTAGTCATGCCGTATGCCACTGAAAATGTAAATTGGTAGCCCTACTTGCAACCTCCGGTGATTTTTTGTTTGATCCCCATCAGAACTATCCATGCTATTGAGTTCTGATCGAATTGAGATACATACCAATTACTTGGCCTATCCATATATACTCAATTACTTTTTCACTCACAAAAATGAATACTAGCCTAAATATTGGAAAGACGTAAGGCCAGAAAATGTGACTCTTTTGACGAAATTGTCGCACGTTTGTGCATTTTTTGGCACTCTGTGCGTGAGGGTCTTGTCGGAAAAAGAGTCATGCCATTAGGAAAGTGCTAAGCGGTTAAAGAGTAATTAAACTCAAAAATGAACTTATTCAATGGTCTTTTAACGTCTAACTTATACCCCAAGTTCCAATGCATATTGTATTCAAAAACGTTTCGCTCCCATAATTTGTTGCTGGGTCATTCCACGTCAAGTGGGTACACCCTCACGGCACTTTGTCTCAGAATCTAATTAAATGTTTAAATTCTTTAAATGTTGCAAAAACAAAAATGGGATCTCCATGAGTTTAGATTTGACAAGGACTTTTGTGAGCGTAGGTCATCTATTTTAACATCTTTGAGACGCTATCGTGAAACCTTTTGGAGTGATGAAGTCCTGAAATTGGCGCTAAAATCGGCTCTCAATCGGGTTAGACGGGATAAACCGGTTTTCTTGTTCAAGTCGCATTTGCAATTCGTACCAAATGCAACCCTCTGGTCATCGAGATTGTATATTTTAATCAGTGATAGTAATTATTCGCTTAGCTGTAGGTCTCCTCGTTAGAGACATCTTGTCGTGCTCTCTTGCATGATTACACTAGTTAAGTGTTACGGAAAAGTTGTTAGCGTGTCTGGTGTTGTCGCTTCAATCGGCTGATCGTTTGATCGGGCATACGTCTACCTAGAGCCACTATAGTAGCAGAGTACGCACATGAGAATTTTGGTCCCAAAACATCGTTTCCATTGTACTGTGGTTCTTCAGTTCACCCCCGAGGCGACTTTTTCTGTGTTATGTATTTACTTCATTGTTGTCAAACGTAGCAAGAAAATGAATCGGGTGAATTTAAAAAAAAATCTGTAGTCTTTAAGGCCTTTAAAATGACAAATTAGTCGGGCCGGAAGGTTGACAATACGTGATAACGCAACCCTGTTTCCGGCTGTGTTCGCAGGGATGCCAAAATGTGCGCCTAAACCATTTGTCATTGCAAATGTCAAGACATTGTTTCTAATGCTAGGATGCAGTAAGAAATTTATTGTTACAACGAAATATTTTTGTGTGCGTGTTGATAAGTGAATGGGATGATCTGCATGACTAGTTTCATCGCCCCTTTCTGAGATGAATTGGGTCATGTTTGGGGTTCAGTTTGGCAATCCTGAAGGCAAATCAAACGTTTCTAAGTTTAACGCAAATGATCCGGAAACGGCGATACAAAAGGGTGACTCTATATAGTTTTGTAAACTGTTGATAATGATGATAGTGAAGATAAGAGGGAAGTCGAAGAAAATACGTCTCTCTTTTAATGTTTGAAGAGAGTGAATATATTCTGTCCGGATAAGAATTGTGCCACTTGGGGATTCTTCTTTGCACTTTCTCTATATGGCCAATATCCCCTGTTAGGAGGGTTCCATACGTTCCATACTTCGAGCTTAGTCTACATGAAAAAAAAGTGAAGAGGAGAATCACAGCCAGTACATAAACAGTTGGGTAGAGACAAGCGAAGAAAATCTTGATTACTGCAGAAGATTGGGTGGGTCAGATTGAACAGATCCTGTTTCTGCTCCCGCTGTTGAAGACTTTTGGACCGGAGCCGGAAAAACGTGCGTGACCGCCAATATTCCGAAGGGATGTCAGGCCAAGGGCAGTAGGGTGTAAGTACGTCCTTGACCGAGAAGGACAATTTGAGTCCGGACATCACCTCCGGAAAGGTCAGGTTCCCAACACTGGGACACTAACCTGGCCAGCCCGATTTTTTGCTGTAAAAATACCTCAATGCATTTTTGACATATTGGGGAACGCACAGAAATCGTTTGAGGAATTTGGTGAAGGTGGCATCGGCGGATTTGAGGGCGGATTGGGCGGAAGGCAGTAGAGGAAAATTGGGTTGATGTAGGTCCGGAAGAGTTGAAGAACTACTAGAGAGGGAAGATTCTTGATGGGAAGTCTATTGGAAATATTTTCGATCTTGGCCTTAGCTTTGACTATTGATGATTTGAGATGGTTGGTGGAGGAAAGTTGGGTTGATGGTGCTTGAGGAGAGATCCACAAAGATTGGACAATTTCATAGAGGAGAGTAACTGCCGAGGTGGTAGAGCGACTGCTCTGGAAATCAAATTGGAATTTGTGAAGGAGATCCCTATCCTCGGCCAATCCAGAAAAGCAGACGGCTAAAAGGTTGGGTGAACATCATCTTTAAGAAGAGTTGGCCACTGCAATGGCCTCTGAATAAAATTTGCCCAAGTCCACTGATTGTAAGAGACTCCCGTGGATGCGATTCATCCATCCTTCCAGAACTCTTGAACGTTGAGTGTGATCGCAGAACAGCTTCAATCCATAGATTCCATTGAGGATTATTCTTTGGAGTTTTGATCACGACGGCCCAAAACCACTAAACAGTAATGACTAACTGGCTTAGGCGACATTGTTGACTGAAATTTTGGAGGAATGAGTGCTAAATGTGTTCAATAGTCTTAGTAGCGCTGGAAAAGTGACCGCCCAGGAAATTTGTTTACCTTTCCTTTTTAAGATGACGTCATCAGTCAGCTGTAGGTTAAAGGTGCCTATAGCCAGGCTTGAGTTGTTGCCTGCACACCTACTTTGTCAGTTGGTGAAATTTGGGGAGGAAGCCTTGATTGGTGGGTTTCTGTCAAAACCTACTTCACAGACTCTGCTATCGTCCTGGCATGGTTAGTTAAATCAAGGTCTGAGTGGAAGACGTTCGTGAAAAAAACGAGGACAAGAAGTTCATAATGATTCTGAAGTGTCTGAGTGGTTTCATTGCTAGGGCACCGATAATCAAAGTGATCTACTGAGTAGAGGTGCATCTTTGGCAGAGATTGAATGCTTTTCTCTGCACGGTTAGCAGGGATGTATACGAACTAAAGCATCGTCATGAGAGAACCACACCCTGATCCCAGAGAGGGACTCTATGCTCCAACAGACTTGGAACAGACTTGGAACAGGCGCCGCGAGCGCAATGCTCTTCTCTGTATATAAAGCCATGTTTAGTTATGAATAAAGAGAGAGTCTACGACTTACCACCGAGACCAACCGTTGTTTTTATTCTAGGTAATACAGTGCTACCGTGATCTAGGTTGACCAATACATGGCAACCGTGACTTTTCTTACCTACAACTCTCAGTGACAAGCCCTTTGAGCTTCACTTCAGTTTTCACCAATTCCCATTTGAGTATATGCAACGGAAGCCCTTCTGAAAATTTCGAAACTTTCTCGTGGAGTCTCGGATGAATCTTTGACGACAACCGTCTTGGTGATCTTGTCTCCAATTTCGAAGGCATCGCATCATGATTTGATCAATCGAGGGAGCATGAAATTCATCTTTCAACCAAGGACCCATTTTGGTGGATAACGAATCCTCGTGGAGGGTTCAAAGAAATTCACACCCCCAAGGCCCCATGAACTGTCTCCAACATGAACCACAAGCTTTCGTGGCCCCGAGAGGGTCATCTATTATCGCTATCTTTTTCATCACATTGTCGATTCGAGGGCCCAAAATCTATGTCCCATTTTGAGGGCGCAAAGTCACATCACTGAGGTTTCAACTGAATAATTTCCTCCTATGGTTTTTGGTTCGGCATTCGCTCATTTTGTTCCCAAAGTGTCTCCCCAATTTTTTCCCATTTCTCTCTTCTTCGTGGCCATAGCATTCCTTTATCGCAAATGTCCTCACAATCGGTTTTTACTGGTTATGTATCTTGCTTATTGATAATCCCCCACAATTACTTAAGTGGGTCCTTCGGTACTCTCTTTCATCAAGTATTCATCAAATCCCCCCAAGGCCATTGTTATTACTCCGCTCCATTTAATGAAGGCCTGCTGTGCTTCAGATCAACACCGCCTGGGATGCCCACTTATCCTAAATAGTATCCACTTACACTTTCCGCATAGATTGAACCTCCCTCAAAGTGAAGGTTCATTCCCGCAAGGTCATGGCTCAGCACTTTTCTATTTTCTCTCTACTTTCCCTGGATGAATGAATGGCAGTTGAAAATGGCCTCGAATCAAAAATTTGTCTTCCACGATCATGCACAAATACTCAATTTCTTATGATGTCATTCCAAATTCCATATGTTCATGGCTACATTCACTCTTAACTTACTTTCCCTCCTACGACGTGACATTTACGGGCCAGTCTTCACCCATCTTGTTCATCTTTACACATACACCACATTTCATATCCTTTTTCCTGTCAATCCGGCGCTCAGTCGACAAATTTGACTAGTCTGCCAATTGGCTTCATCCTTGTACACAAATGATTTCCCCTTCACATTTCGCCCCATCCGATGCGCAATGCCAATTTTAAACAATTTCCCCGGGCTATTCATTTATGCAGCTTCAAACTCTCTTTAAGCTTGAACTGCCATCCATGACTGGAGGCAAGGGGACCAGGCATTTTTTTTATACAAGCAAAACCGTAATGGATTTAAACGATTTAACCACCCTTCGAAAATATTGCAGTAAAAGATGGAGTTTGTTAATCAGAGAAAAAGTACGAAAAAGTTCAAGTTCCGCGAAGTATGTTCCGCGATGCCCTGAAACAGGAAGTCAAATGATTCCTTGCTCCAAAGTGACGCGATGCCCTAAAGAAGGAAGGCAAATTATTCCGTGCTCAAGAATAAGTTCACGTGCCCTATTTTATGAACGTTCTAAATATGACCAGGATGCTGTTGATTCCCTTAGATCATATGTGGTTATCGGATGCAGTTGATTCCCGCTTTCCACAATCTTATGTTTAAGGCCTTTTTATCCATGAGCTCCCCGACTAGCCCAGTCGGTGCCCCCATAACGTGCATTTTGTCCGTAGGTGTGATCGACCTCGGTCATTCTTCATCTCTATTTCATTTCTATTCAATCTTACAAGAACAAGCTAAATTCCATGCCGCACTAGTAATTTCATATTTCATCATTCATACGTATTTCCTCTCATTCTCACTTTCTATCTCGATGTCCAACCAACTTTATCTCAATGTCCAACCAACTTTCTCTCAATGTTTCAATCTTATCTCATTGTTCCGACTTTATCTCAATGCTCCAATTTCATTTCAATGTTCCACGTATCTCTGTGTTCCGATTTTCTCCATGTTCCAATCTTACTCTACTTCAAAAATTGACTTGTTTCTTCACACTTCACATTTAAATATGTATTTTTGTAAATCTGTCATGTCTGCTAGCAACTATCATAGACAGGGTCTCTCATGCGAGGCTTCCGGTTCTTCTTTGTTGACAAGGTACAAGGTTCCCTTTTACCTTGTCACGAGGGCATGTATACGAACTAAAGCATCGTCATGAGAGAACCACACCCTGATCCCAAAGAGGGACTCTATGCTCCAACATGTTGCGACAGACTTGGAACAGGCGCCGTAAGCGCAATGCTCTTCTCTGTATATAAAGCCATGTTTAGCTATGAATAAAAAGAGAGTCTACGACTTACCACCGAGACCAACCGTTGTTTTTAATTCTAGGTAATACATGGCAACCGTGATCTAGGTTGGCCAATACAGGGATGCCGGTTTGAATCGGCTTCATGGCAAGCAATGGCGGTGGCAAAAGAGGCCAGACCTTTTCAATTTGTGGACAAATTGGACAGAGGCTGTCGGCCGTGTGGCAACCATAGGGTACTTGGGCACTCTACCTCGCGACACTTAAACGACCGCCACCCTTTGCCAAATATGGCCGATTTTGCTTCCCGCTTCAAGGAAAGTGGGTCCTTTGCCGCCGAGCTGACTTTTGGCGCCTGTTGCAACACCTGGGTCAGTGTTTGTGTCCAAACCCCATTACGCCAATTGCTGCTCGTCACTAGCCCGTCCTCTACAAAACAGTCACCGTGGAGTTGTTCCCCATTCCAGTGCGACCCGCTCACTCACGTACCCAAAGACCTGGCAATCACCCAGTTTGTGTATGTGCGCCAGGATGGTCACGGCAGCCTGCTGCAACTTCCCTACAATGGCCCCTACTGTATCTTGAAACGCAGGGCCAAGTGTTTTGTCCTTAACCTAAGTGTTTATCGGAAGAAGGTCCCGTTGGACCGTCTCAAGGTTCAACAGTCTCAGATCAAATGAAAGTCCTCGTTCCCTTGGCCCAGAAGGTTGTTCCAATCAAATCTGGGCGTTAAACATGGACACATGGGCGTTACTAGGAAGAAATTTCCTGATGATATGGCAATGTGTCATTGAATTGTCATCTATCTGATTCCTTCGTTGTGGGAGTGATATTGCGATTTGTTGATACCTTATTTTAGATTACTATTTCCAGCTTTGCTTTCATGGTCCAGACTCTTTCGCCAGTTTACCCTTTAGGAGCACTGGTTAGGGCGGATCTAGAAATGTGTCTTGCCCAAAAGCTAGCCCAAATGCTACACCGAAAAAAATGCTCGGACAACTTGCTCAATCTGGTTTAATCTATAATGCCAAAAGAAAGTGTTTGCATGGCCAAGAAATACAAATGGGCTGTAGACTCCTCCAAAACATGTGGGTTTAATGTCAATCAGAGATTGCAAAAGTTTAACAGTTTGTATGTGCGAAAAAACTGAAATGATCCTCTTTCCTTACAAATATAAAACGATGCTGACAACCTTTATTGATAAGAATATTTGTTGGATTCTTGGATTCTTCTGCAAAAAGGGGCCTTACCACATGCGAAAAAAATGGTTAGTGCAGTCCTCTCAATTTTCTGCTTTCTACAGGAAAGAAACTTTTTGTCGGGGTATATATATTAGTACTAGCCACATATGTTGGGGTGAGCCCTTTTTGTATTGAAATTTTTGACCAACTCATACCCGGCCAAACGAATCCACTCCAAAATCCAGTAAAAGATCTATCTCTAAAATACAAAAAAAAATCCCACGTATTTTGGTTCAATTAATTTAGCCCAATAATGGCAAAGGACAGCAAACGTGGGAAAAATTCGACAATTGTTTGCCTCTCTTGAAGTCTCTTTTTCGAGGTCACTAGTCCTTGCATTCACTTAAGGAAAGGCATAAGAACTATCAAAAAATACCGACTGTGACCTGAGTACTTGGCATTTGAGCGGTAAGAGTTTGATAAGGACTAATAGTGCAAATATGGGACTCATCTATGAACCAGTTGTTGATTTGTTTATTTTGATTTGTATCCAGGGTTAAAACCGTGTTTTTTTTCCTTAAGCAGTTTTTTGTAAATCTTACGTGTTTCGGCAATTTCTTGCCAGTTTTTTTTTTCTGACAACCGCCCTGATTCACAAAAGAAATCTAATCATAAATGTCTGAACAAAACACGGTAATTACTTGCCCTTTCAAGTCATAGAGGTTCTTGGGCAATACCGAATGCAAAATCTAGCAGAGAAGAGTGATTCAGACCACGCAAAAACAGGAAGTCCATAATTGCAAACATTACAAGGCACCCAATTTCCTAATTGGATTTTGCTGACGTGCACAACGTCTTTGATCCAAGTGAAAGTTTACTTCCTTAACTACGGATGCCAAACCTTTGCCTCAAGGCTTTACTTTCCTTTTAAGATAATGTTAGTTGTATTGGATCATGCTTTGGGAACACTTGCTTTGCCGGGGTGGCCTTTTTTTACTCGGATGTATGTTAAGTCAAACGGCATCAGTTTTGACTGATAGCGAAACTTCGCTTTTCATTCACCTGAACGTGAACTGTGACACGCCCTTGTCCGACTATGTGCCAGGAAGTGAAGGGTAAGAATTCTCCAAGCTGGTTGTGTTGCTTGAATTACTTTTTTTGAAATTCCACTTGAAATGCCCACGATAAGTTAATTTCGTAGTGTAAGGCAAATCAAGTGTCAGGTAGGCAGGTTTTTTTGATATTCTGCACTTTTAGCACTTTTGCCTGGCGTCTATCATTCCCTGTCCTAACCGCTCTTTAGGTGGTCACATATTTGCATATAGGGGTAGAGGCTTCTTTGGAGCAACTTCTAATTCTGCCCGCTCTATGGCTTAATTTGTTAATGCCTTTTAAACCTTTCTTCATCGGACATCTTTCGCAATTTGTACAGGTTCTTGGGTTCTAATGATGTCGCACTTTGTCATCAGTGTTCTGTATTGACTGGTTTTGTGCCTCCAATACTTTGATTGCTTTACCCAGTGTTGGTGTTAATACAAAAGTTCGAGGAGTATAATAATTCCCGATATCGCTCCCCAAGGAATAGCTTGAACGCGGAAAGCCGCTGGTTATTCATCATGAAGAAAGCAATGTTCTGTTTTGAACGAATCAAGAAAATAAATGTTAGTTTGTAACTAAAAGTCAAAGGATACAGTCCACTATGCTAGAGGGATTTAAGTTCCCAACATTAATGGTCCCTTGAGCCGGATTGCTAGCACCCAAAACCGGTTTCTGTTAAATAGTGTGTTAGGCAATCAGGGCAATGCTCGTCAAGATCTTGTTGATCCAAATTCTTGTGCGTCTATAGAGACACCAGGTCGTCGTAACACCACTGCTTTGATTCAGTGAAATAGGAAGATCGGATCCAAAAAGCGGGCCATCACTGTCCTCATTGGAGGTTTGGAGAAGAACTTGAGGTCGCTGACACGGGTATCCAGAACAAGAATCAGGATGGATCTAGCTACTGGAACAAGAGCAGCAAGTAAGTAATATGGCGAACAGATTTACTTCTTCGTCCCATCATACATTACATGGGGTAGAGGTAATCACAAAATCATACGCTCCACCATTTCAACCCCGATTGACTGAAATGCACCCATTGTGCGCCAAATTAAGCAAGATCACGTCGTCCTCTCCATCTGCTCTATGACACATTCAGGCGAGATTGCCATAATGGGTCTCCAGGAGCAAGTCAACAACCGCATTTCACAAGTTGTGGAAAACCAAAACTAATCCGGGAACTCAATTTACCACTGCGGATCACTTCTGGCGCCTCTTGGGCGAGACTGAGTCCAATATGGACAAAATACTAGACAGAGAAGGATCTGGAACTGGAAGTGAGGGCAGTTCAGCAGGCGAAAATCGGAACACATGAACACATTACAAAAATAGGTGAAGTTGCTCACCTCTTGATGAACCAAACGACCTCACAGCCCGATGACGTGACAGCTTCAGAAAATAGGCAAGCACAGTTCAAGTATGTTTCAGATTGGAAACCCTTCATGTTATCCACGGAAGCAGAACCCTTCAAGATGCAGATTTGGATTAAAAAGTTTTGTACGGTTTATAAGGCCTCCCACATTGAAGTTTTGGATCTGGAAGGACAAAAATCCATGATCATAATCTTCTTGAAAAGTGATCTTTGCACCGGCGTTTATGATGACATTTGCAACCCAACGTCAATAGAGCCATGTTATTTGGCCATCGAGCAACACTTCTTGCAATTGAATCCTCTGTTCACCGGACGGTTGGCGTTGTTCCACATGAAAAAACGGCCAAATGAAAGAATCCGCAGGTAATCATGACGGATTTACGCCGCCAAGCAAGGGAAGCCAAGTTGTCATCCATCACTCCTGGTTACTTATTAATCTTCTTGGCTTTGGCAGGATGCCGGGATGATGGTCCCCTCTTTGCTAAACTGAGGGAGCTTGATGATCCCAACCTGAATGATTTGGCCTGTAGAGCGTCCTGACATGAAAACATGCTAAGGGACGCTATAACAATGAGCCCGACCATGGCTATACAATCCGCAGAGTAGATATTGCGGCAGTTGCAATCAGCTGTGGAGGATATGGTCACCCCCATCCGTGCTCACTTTGTCCTTTTCAGGATAAACCATGTTTCACTTGCGGCAAGGTGGGCCAAATCAAGCAACTTTGTCATAAGCGGAAGCCATCACAGGGCTTCACAGGCACTTAAGGTCCAGAGTGGGAACAAAGACGTCGAGATTCACCAGTAATCAAGTATGACGGTGAGAGCTGCCGTTCACCTTCAAAAACTCGTGTGAAAACTGTATCAAGGGAAACAGTGCCGTCATCAAGTAAGGATTTGATTAAGATCAAGGGGTTGACTCCCGCTGAGGAGGAGTTCAATCTGATGGGCTTGCCAGTACCAGGGGCATCCCGAATAGTGCTTCCTGTCGGAGCATGCGCGGAGGGAACAAGGCTTGTCCCATAGACGCTTCATTAAATGCAGCCAACAGGGGACCATTGAGGAATATTGGTAACTTTGACTTCAAATGCCATGCCAAGGGTGGGCCAACCGCGGTTTTTTCTGCGATGGTGTCTCCAGACCTCACTGGTTGTGTGTTAATTGGGAATTGCGACCTTCAGGCCTTGGGGATCCTTCCGGATGATTTCCCCGCGGTCCACAAATGTCTGTCCACCTGGAATGTCGTCATCGCTGCCAAGAGTAAACCACCACTCTCAACTGGGGATCAGATTGGCGAGGTCAAAGACGCCATCAAAGGATCACAGAGGCTGGGATTGGAATAAGAGATAACGATATTAGAAGATTCTTATTCAATGCCGCCAACACTATGGTATGGGGACGTTTAGGCAAGCTCTGGCAGGTTCGTTTGTTTGTCGGTAGCAGTGTTAGTGATGCAAGTTTGGGGCTTCAAACACGTTTTTGATCCTTCTTTCGCATTGCTGTATGAGGAAAGGTCAGTCTCGTTAAAACCAGTTTGAAAATGCCAATTTCGCATCACTGGCATTGGCAGGCAAGTTTGTTTGCTGGCACCAGGGCTTGCCTAAATGTCCGAATTGTCCCTTGGAAATATTGCCGGTTTAATGAGTGGAGACCCTATGAATATTTAACTTGTCCAAAATACAGATTCTAAACCTTACCATGTCACAACAGCTTGTTCCATTCTCATCCATCACGAAAAACCAGCCGCTGAACCATCAAGGCGGGCATAATGACTTGATGCGCATCCAACACATCCTGGTGGGCACCCGCCCATTTTGTCCCCAAACTGAACCAAGCCAACGTACACCCTGTGCATCTATTTGCTTCTGTACCAGATCTAATGCGCCAGGTCCTTCCTGAGAGTTGATCGTTTGCAAAACTAGATGCAGCTCATGGCTACTTCCAAGTATCATTGGGTGACGAGTCTTCTTACCTTTGCTCTTTCTAGTTACCAGATGGCAAATACCGCAATTGGTTGCCCCCTATGGGGTGGAAAGGGAGCGGAGTTGTCTTCAGCCTCCAACCAGATCTTGCACTTGAGGATCTAAAAAGAAAGAAATACATTGTGAGAATAGTTGACGATTTATGTGTCCAAGCTAAGACCTTACCATGGTATCAAATTGTTCATCAAGAAATTCGAAATTGGAAAGTCAGGTAAATTCGCCAGCTCTATAGTGTCTGTGGACTGTTTGAAATCTGATCCTTCGAAATTGGACGCATTGCGGCCGTTCCTGTCCCCAAAATCGGTGACAGACTTGCGTTCGTTCCTGGGATTAGCATCAAAGTCAATTGGGGGCGTTCGTCCTGGACCTCCAACACACTATTGTGAGGATTCGCGAACTTTTGAAGAATGCTACCAGCACATGAAGCGGAATTTTGCCACGCAAAAAACATATTAACGTCCCCGGCAGTTGCCAAGCCCTTCAACCCATCATTACTTACACAACTTTTGACTGACGCTTTGAACCTCCACAGTCTTGGCTTTATATACGTAACATTTGCTCGGTTCAATGTTGGTCGCGGGCACTTTTCACTGCACAGAGGAATTATGCAACTGTCGAACTTGAGCTGTGCGCAATTTGGTTCGCGGTCCAGAAATGCTCCTTTTTCTTAAACAGAATATCAGAAGTCATCACTGACCATTGGCCACTCCGTGGCATATTCGAAAAGCCATTGCCATCTCTCAACAATATTAATACCCAATTGCTAGACTCCGTGAGAATTTGGCTCAGTTTGCATTCTTAGTGACATGGTTGGCTGGGAAGAACCATTTAATAGCCTCTGCTCTCAGTTGGTTCCCCGTTTTCACTGCCAATGAGTCCCTCGTTGTAGCATTGTGCTCGTCAATAACGCAGCATGATCCTTTGTTTGCCATCATCATGAATGGGATTGATGATGAATACAATTGCGTACGGGACTCCATCTTGGACATACTCTGCCACACATGCTTTCCCCATACGGAGAAGTGGTAAACGAGATTAGGGTGGAAGACACCACTGAAAACGGCCTCCTTTTGGATGGAGACCTCGTGATTGCGCCAATACCCGCCCAAAAGAGAATATTAGAACGATTTCATCTGTCACACTCTGGCATTACAAAGATGACGGAACTTGCCAGGCAATTATATTATTGGCCTGGAATGCAGAATGAGATCAACAATTGGATTAAGAGATGCGCGATTTGTGTCCATACCTTACCCTCACAACCCAAGGAACCAGTCTCTTCTGGATTTGACACTGCTTCATTCCCTATGGAAGCCGTGTCAGTTGATTTTTTTGACTTGGACGGGAAGACCTGCCATACACAATGATAAAATTGCCCTCAGACGCCATATGATACAAACTTCGCCAATGGTTCCACGAAGTCGGCTCTCGTGGCCGACAGAAAAGAGATAATGATCCACTGTTTTGCAAACAATTCACGATGTTGTGTGCGGACTTTGGTATATGCTTTGAGACCAGCTCTCTGTATAACCTGAGGCAGAAGTCGCTGTCAAAACCGTGAAGGCCCTCTCACGGAAGTTGGGTGCGACGGATAATATCGAATTTTGGGCTGCACTAATGGTATGGCGGGCCAGGCCCAGGGCTGACGGCTACTCCCATGCCATAGGATTGTTTTGGTCGCCAGTTAAAGACCCGCCTCCCCTTGACTGGATCATATTCGTTCCAACTTGACCAGACAGTGGAGCTGGCCTCAGCCAGGAGGGCCATGGATAAGGCCAGGGTGGAAGCCGCTGCCAGTCACCCACCCCCCGAACTACGGGTACATGAATTGGGTACATGTCCAACATCCAGTGACCAAAGATTGGTCCTATGGTGCAGGTCTCATCATTTCCATTTCGGAGTAGGGCCGCTCATACGTTGTGGCCACCTCAACCGGCCAGTTTGTCCGGAACTGATCGTACTTGCTACCTGCGCCCCCTCCTGATCAGCTACAAGTGTCATAAATTGAGCCAACAATGAACCCCCCAGCCAAGTACCCGCCGTACCACCCTTACGGGCCATCAGCGCCGCGTCACATTCGATAATCTTCCTGTGTAGAGTTGTCTCAGAGGACCGGGAAATGCTTTGTTGTGATAATGACAATTGATATTAATTCTTTTGGGAAATTGAATAAACATATTACCGTGGCATTTTGGGGCAAAAACGATGAAATTTGGTCCACTAATTCCCATGTAACTAAGTAACGATGACTTAGATGATATAATTTATATTCCACAGCTAACAACGTGTGCTCTTAATTTGCATTGAGTAGGTATTTGAAAGTTTTAGTTTTTGTCATGTTTTTGGGTATATTTTTCAAGTTGGCTAGAATTCCATACGGCAAAAAATCACAGTTGTTACTTATGACTTTTTGAGGTAGAAAAATGCCAAGGTAACTAAGTAACGATGACTTAGATGATATAATTTATATTCCACAGCTAACAACGTGTGCTCTTAATTTGCATTGAGTAGGTATTTGAAAGTTTTANGAAATTTGGTCCACTAATTCCCATGTAACTAAGTAACGATGACTTAGATGATATAATTTATATTCCACAGCTAACAACGTGTGCTCTTAATTTGCTAGAATTCCATACGGCAAAAAATCACAGTTGTTACTTATGACTTTTTGAGGTAGAAAAATGCCAAGCTGTGTTTTGGAATTTCCCCGGAAACTTCATAGGCCTTTGAAGCTGACGATTCAAACACGCCAGGCCCGACCAGACAAAATTTTGAAAACAACCGGCCATGATGGATTAGCCTTATTTTAACTTTATGCAGCTACCTACCCTAGATAGTTGGGGAGAGATGTAATATGGTCTTCGTATACCGGGACATCTTTTCTATTCAGATTCTATTTCTGTCCATCATTGTTAGCCAACATGTCAGAGAGTGATGAACAGCCAATCAAACCAAGTGATAAATTAAATGGCTGAATTTAAATGGGACTTACGTTATCTTAAACCAAACGCTTGAATTTGAAAGACACCTTATAGATGCTGGTTCGCTTGATATTGTCGGTCTGGTCACACTGTCCTTGGAACTCCGATAGTAGTGTGAGCATATTTCTACTCTTTAATCTATTTTTATCATTTTTTTTAACTTGTCTGAGTTATAGGGCATATTCCTGGAGCCGAAAAAATTAGACATGGCGAATTCCGTGAGGTTTTAAATCTCTGTATATATTGCTGATTGACAAAATACTGAATTCGAAAAGCGTTGATTTTAGCTTGGAGATCCTGGCTACATCTTTCACCGGCATTAAAGTCTGTCTGAACGTCATGCCAACTAAGGTCATCAAAAACCGTAAACTTTTTAATTGAACGCGCTCATGATTAAGGCAGAGTACTAATTTTCCTTCAAATGACTCGATCAAGCACAAAGAGAATGCTAAATTTCAATCGGCTGTTACTCGTCAATCTAGGTCTCCATGACTTTCGTCCTTCTTGAGTAAGCATACCCATGGACATCGTAACCGTGGACAACGATCGAGATGGATTCTTGCAAACCTCTCCGACCGAGTGGTTGTCTAGAATCTCTCGCTCTAGCCTCGATCTGCACAACTGCCAAGAAATCGGAACTTTAAGGGCTTTAGTTTATTTTGGCATTATGCCAAGTTATCGTTTGTGAGCCTAAGGATTGATAGAAAAACACTACATGCTACATCTTTGAACCACTTAAAAATAGAGTATTGTTGGTTTGTGTGCATAATTTAGAAAATGAGAACCATTCAAATACCCTAAAGGGTACGACGAAACACAGTTTGGCTAGCCGAACCTTCTTAGGCCCTAGATTGTTTGCTGCCCGCCCCCTTTGGAAAAAAACACGAATTTAGGAGAAGAAAGATCGAACCCCACGAAATTTCAGCATTTGTAGGGGGATTAGGGGACTCTAAACCTTCAAGGACCCAAGCCAAATGGGTGTTAATTGTTATGCTCCGGGATGCCTATATTTTGATGTGTTTTTGATGTTTCTGTATTTTGAGGAACAGCTAGAGGCCAGTTTTTAAAGCTCGTACCTCGGAGTTAGGGGCTTGGACGTTAACCGGTATGAAACTACACTCAAATGGTCACATGTACTAAGTCCTTCAGACTCTGAAAGACCTTGGGTGCCGAGTCACATTATTGTCTTTGGACAATGCCAGCCCAAATAGAAGGCTATATGTTCAAGGACTTTGCCATGGACTTTTAACACTTCCATCCCTCATCCAGAAGTACCATTCCAACCCCTCTTCTTGTCGTTTGACCCCGTATATTGCTTCAAAAATATCTACAACTTCCTGGTCCGAAAAAAATTGGAACTCTTCACACACACTCTTCCAGACACCAGGCGTGATTTGTCCCTCATTTCTCCACATTGAAGAATTGTTCCAAATGGAGAAAGACAAGCCAATTAAAATGGCTTATAAGCTGACCCACAGGGTGATCAGTCCGTCTTCCATAGAAAAAACGAATGTGGGTCTGGCAGATGCCGTATTTCACGATTCACCATGGAGTCCTTTTTGAATGAAGGCACCAAGCCCGACTGGAAAGATACTGTGATTTTCCTGAAAATTGTTCGTCAATGGTGGAAAGTAGTCAACGTGAAAACTCCAAGTGCTGGCAGGCGAAAACTGAACCCGCGGAAAGAACCAATTACGTCCCTTGAGTAAGAGAGTCTTGTTTTTCTTCAAAGCTTTGAATCATGGTTGGGAGGAACGTTGGAGAGTCTTGATGGATGTCACAAGTTGAAAAAAGGCATAACAAAAGAGACATTTGTGGCAACAATCCAGACCACACGAGTCATGATCCAAGTTGCCAAACATCTCTTAGAATCCGAGGATTTCCAATTTGCACTCCTTGGCCAACTTCAGTCTGATGTTATCGAATCTCATTTTGGTTGGGTTCGCCAGCTAGCCGGAGGAAACTAATATGTGTCGCTATGTCAGATTTTGGAAGCTAGAAAGTCCATCAAGTTACGATCTTTAGTGCGGTTCTCAAAATTCAATTTGGAAGATCTCAAAGTTGTGTTCAAGTCTGTGATTAAAGTGGACCAAAGTCAGATTCAGAACAGCGCCGAACTCATTTGGGACCAAATTCCAACAGATGAGGACATTAGCTTCGAAGACGAGGATCACAATATCCTCTACTACGTAGCCGGATACCTTGGAAGGTCGTTGGCGAACCGCAAGAGCTGTTAAGGCTGTAAGGTCTTGTTTGTGAAGGACAAAGAACTTGCCGTGAAGTTCCAATGTCCAAACAACGAAAGTGATCGAATCCTANCGCAAGAGCTGTTAAGGCTGTAAGGTCTTGTTTGTGAAGGACAAAGAACTTGCCGTGAAGTTCCAATGTCCAAACAACGAAAGTGATCGAATCCTACAAGCTACATTCTTTGCACAAGTGAACTGAGGAGTCCCAACACCCCCAAGTGACCTGACATTTCGCCTTCTGCCTGCAGGTCTTGAAGTTTCATAAAACCATTCAGAGGATTTTGCCTGCCAATCATTTATTGATGACATCCAAAAACCAGCGAGATGTGTTTGCTGCAACTCTTTGCGAGAAACTGAGCTCGTCAATTTCATTACGCCTTTGTTCCAACCCAGCTGCGACAATGGCCATGAGTTTGAGGCTTTTTGGAGTGAGATAGCTCATCGTTTGTTCAATTTTCTTGCAAAGAAGATATGTGCTGACATTAATTCCAACGTATGTGCAGCCAAAAATCGTACCAATGCGGCAGTTAATTGCCAAGTTGCAATCAACCACAACGTGAATAGAACGAGAGTGCCCATGTCTAATATTATAATTCTAACTTAACTCAATGCTTATTCTAAGGTCACAGACCTCTAATCTAACCTGTAAAGTCGATACCTTATGAATAGAAACCTAAAAGGAGTGAGGAATTGCTATGCATTCAATTATTATGTCCATTTCATAACAACAAATCAAGTAATAGTTTGAGATTATAAATGAACACAAATATAACAAAACAGGGAAACAAACGGAGAAAATATTGCTCAAAGTTGCAATTAAACATATATCACTGCAAAAAAGGTAGGAAATTCATCAAAAAATAATCCATCTCTATGTTGCTCTCTGTATAGCACTAGTCAACCACTTGGTCGGCTCTGTTTTGCGTCCGCCATCCAGTATCTAGATATCTATGGCATACCAGCTGTCCAAGTAAAAGGCGAAAGTGGCGGGACATTCAAACTGAACAGAAATCGTCATTTTCAAGGTCAAAGTTTCAGACATTCTAGTCAATAATTTTGTCCAAAAATGTTACTTCGATTTGGCATTTTGGTGGCAGATTCAGAATTAATCGCAATGAGAATCTTATTTGCATCATACTCTGGGCCAGACGGAAAAATCGTTCAGACAAGTACATAAATTTCAAACCAAAGTCGTCAGTTCCTTCATTTTCTGTAAACTTGATGATTGCCCCAATGCAAAAAAACTCCAAAATGCGACTGTGCAGAATTTCACAAGGGATTGTTGCTTTGTCCATTTAAAGATCATTAATTAAACAAAAATGAGTTGCTAAGATTAATGCAAATATAATCTTTCACCTAGCATAACTTCGCTAAAAAAATTGGCAAATGCGAAATTTCATCCATGGAAAATGATAATTTTTTTAGAAGCTGCCGATCCCCTAAACGCCCGCAAAACTCAACAAAAGCAAGATTGGGAAGAAGAGGGGTTAGTATGTTAAACCTAAACTAAACGGAAAGCTGTTGACAATTCATTTTGTAGAAAGTAATGTTCATGTTTTGTAAGAATCAAGAAGATAAAGATCAGTTAGCAATTAAAACTCAAAGGATATAGTCTACTAAGCTAGAGTGATTAAATTCCCCAACACTTGGCTTGCCTTTCTCATTCCTAACTTTATATTGAAGCCTAAGATCTTGCCAAGCTACGAAGCTTTTGCATGCATTGACATTACTTCTTTTCTCCTTTTTGTCTCGAGTAGACAAAGAAGTCTATAGAATTTCTTTTTCTTTCTTTCTGAAACCTTTGAGACTTCTTCTCCCGCTCTTCTGCGTAATATTCGGTAATTTGAGGCATGTGCCAAATGCATGGAAGTTTGACGAGTAAGGACTTGCACGTCTGTCCTCTCCGACTTCTTTTCACCTTATTTGAATATCATTGCAATTGTTGCGTGTAAAAGCCCGTGATAAAAAACTTAACCATGAATTATTTGCACATGAATTGTATTTATTCTAGTGGGTCTTGAGGGTCTTGATTTCAATTTCAGCATGGAGCTTGTAGTTGCCGCAAGCTGGTGTCGAGCCACTCAAAATCACCCCAGATGCATTGGCTTCACTTGTAACACAACAAAAGCGAATTGTAAGATAATCCAGCCTCCTGTTCGTCCTATCCATTGTATAGAGGGGCATAAGGAGACCAACACGCTCTACGTGATGCATGAATTCATGCAACCCCAACCAGGTTTGAAATTACTCTTCTTTTACAAGGACCGGTTTTGCTCACTCTCATGTCATGTCAAAGTGAGGTCTTCCTATTCTCTGAGGAGGGGGGGGGGGGGGGGGCTAATTCAAAGACGTATTTCTATCAAAGATAATGTGATGATGATACAGCCCTGATGGAGAGATCCCACCGTCATCCCTACGTCCAAGGCCCAGGTAGGCCCCATTCCAAGAATTGACAGTAAAGGCCTTTCTTTAGCTTTTTACAATTGTGGACCTCCCAACAAACAATGGTCAAGGCACGCCTCTGTCCCGCCTAATCCCGACCAATTCCGACCTGCCCGGGCTAGAGCTGTCCTTTGGATCCGATTTTTGGGATTCGGTTTGGATTGAGGAAGTACTTGCGGCTCCTCCAACTTTAAATTGGGTTGTAAAAAGCTGAATAAAGGCCCTGTCGGTCAATTCTTGGAATGGGGCCTAACTGGGCCTTGAAAGAAGTGGCCTGAATTATTTTAATCTGGCTGGCGTATTGTGTTGCACCGACCACGGACGTAGGATGGGATGGCGGTGGGATCTCTCCATCAGGGCTGTATCATCATCACATTATCTTTTATAGAAATACGTCTTTGAATTAGACACCCCCCCCTTACAGAATAGGAAGATCTCACTTTGACATGACCTGGGCGAATAATTTTCTTCTGCCACTGACTTGATAAGTGGTTCAATGCATTTGTCAAAAACTTAGCTTGAAACCATTTGATAAATGATGATGATAGTTTAACCCGGAAGGGAACTGCGAGCGTTTTAAGTTGCAATTTCACGATTTATAGCTCTTCTGTCGACATGACTTGCCCATCGATGACGTCATAGTGCTCGACCAATCAAATTGACTTCATTTTGAACTAACCTCTATATATAACAACCTTGGAATACTTACTTTTCCCGTCTCAACTGCTTCATGCGGACTTCCTTTTTAGCGACAATGCGGTGTTTTCCATTTGTAAAAAACCTGTCTTACCACATGAGCAAGCTGCCAAGATGTTAGAAACGTAGCATTTTTCTTTCCGCTTCAAACCGGTTCCTATTTAGTACGCACGTAGTAGTATTCGTACAATCAAGCAAGCTCTGGTACCACCAAACAAATAAACGTGCCTACCATTACCAGTAATGCAAAATTGGCGTTTCAAAGTAGTTTTAATGAAGCTGACCTTTCCTCATATACTGTAGCAATGTGAAAGAAGGGTCAGCTTCCCCAGAACGTGTTTGAAGCCCCAAGTCTGCATCACTGGCAATGGCACCACCAAACAAACGAACCTGCCAGCGCTTGCTTAACGTCCCCATGGCTTCAGGTTTTGTCACTCAATCCTGATTTGGAGCTTGCTGAGAACAGACACATTTTAGTTTGCTACTTTCTCCCAGGAATTTTGAACCAAGGTATGACTTCCTCTGTTGCTCCTTAGTTGCTGTGCACGTTTTGTGTTTGTGGTGTTTGCGTGTGTGAATAAATGGGAAACGACATTTATTCACTCAATTAGGTTTGGTTTTTCACGGCTCTTTGGTAAGACATAATTACTTTAAAACCTAATAAGATTATTTGTGTTTTTGTGTCAATTATCTAGTTTCGGATCTTGATTTCTTCCTTTTCTCTGTCCTTTACTTCTTGTTTACTATCTCCATCTTAGCTTGTATGTTTAATTTGATGTTGAGGTAGTTCATTCCTATTTTGCTTTGTTGTCCTACCTCTCAAGTCAACATTATAGAGCCTCTGTTTCTCGGTCTCTTCATTTTACTGCTAATTGATAGTTCCTCAACATTCATGATGGAAGATATCATTGGAAAAGTCAGTAAAGAAGCTAAACAGTGTTTAGACTTGGTCTTGGCACGGAAGGGTCCTTCCGTAGTCAATAAGCCCTTTATCATCCGGGATTTAGCTGTCTGGGTCAATCAGACCAGGGTGCTGCTTGAAACAGGCTCACCCAGTGGTTGATAAGTCGACTGATTTGGCCAATGTAGAGAGTGAAACAGTACCTACCTCCTCTTGAGATAGAGCACATGCAGATAGTTGTAGAGAAAACAGTCTGTCCTGTTTACCGGAAGCAGCCTTGTCCTGAGGAAGAAAAAAAGCTGTCAGTTTGACCACCCTAAACGGTGTCAAAAGCTTCTCAAGTTCGCCTTAAGAGGTACAAGAAGAAGAAGAGATGTTTGAAGGCAGATTGACCTTTTTCACCCGTACATGTGCCGTCAGTCCATGAGACTTAAGACATCCCTAAATTCATTGTCCCCCCTGTATTCCCAAAATCCGTTCCAATTCTAATGCAGCTGCCCAACCCATTTCCCATACCCAACCTTTCCCATTAGCTCATGTTTGCTTCCAGTAGAACGTAGCTTTGTTGATAAGCGGGATTTTTTACGGTTGGAAGCGATGGTCCAAGATCTTGTGAATTTGGTCCGTCAAAAGCCGGGCACGTAAAGGGGCTATATTTGAACGTGCATTATCTGATTTGTAAATAAGACAGCACAAAAGTTAACATCTTTGAAGAACTAGCCGTTGAGAAAGATATTTCATTCATGTCTATAACAGAAACCTGGCTTCGGCCAGGGTCTTAGATGAAGAACTAACCATGGCTGGTTACAACTTAGTTTTTTGTGATAGGGTACGTCCTCATAATCCCTTTTCCCCACATGGGGCTGTATGCCTATATGTTAGGAATGATTTTCACATTAGACACTAGAGGCCTTAATATTACCCTGAATTCGGTCCTACTTTATTTTGAGACTAGCCACAATTACTGGATATAAAGTGCTGTTAATCCTTCTTGGTGTTGAGTTTACAAGAACACGAGAGATATGTTGTCTCCACCTTAAAAACCATTTATTCTAGTCATCAACACTCTCCATGTCCATTCGAGAGTTTCGTCTGCTCAACCTTAGATCTCCTCACCGGAGTACAGAGTTTCGAGTCCAGTCAAGAACATATCATAGCACTTCCCCTTTAGCACGAGAAAATAATTATAGAAAGAAAAAACACATACCATGAAAAATGAAAACCAATTTTAGGTCTTCGAGCTCAGACGGAGCGTTCGAAAAGGAGTAATTGGTTGGGATTGCGAGAATGGTGTCAATGTTTGACGTATTGGAACAAGGATGGGATGAGTGGGCGAAATTCGTGGACAAAGAAATTGACGGTTTTGCCAATAAATAACTTGTCCACTTGGAGATTTTATGTAATTATCACGACGATTCCCATCTGTGACAACTTGACCACTAATGTTTCACATTTTGGTTAGAAAATTACATCCATTGAATTTGCCGTACGGCCAATTTGCTACGTACATGGCTAGCCAGAAAGACAATCTGCGTTCACCGGATACTGGAATCCACAGTGCTTGAAAAGGATGGCACTTACGTTTTGGAATGGCAAATCTGGTACAGGCTCACTCATCATGGGTTCCTTGGTCTGAGAAGATTGATGCTTCCAACATTTCTCACGATGTGGAGTGCCGCATTCACGTCGTTGTTCAGGCCTGGCCAAAATACCACTTGACAAGCCCGTCCCTTGGTACGTACTTGACCCTGGTGAGAGGAATGGAGATTACAGCGCACAACCCTTCCCAAAGACTTGGTGATAATGAGACGGTTCCCTTCAATATAAAATCCCCATCCAATTGAAGGTATTCGCGTACATCCCAAAACGGACGGATGACATCAGGAGGATTGTTTTTAGATTTGGGTAAAACACACCAAATGATGTCCTTCAATAATTGGCAATCTGGATTCTCCTGGATTTTATTTCGAAGGTGCGTCATTTTGAAATCCAGGATTTCTTGGGTCTTTTCTGCTAAAGAACAAATTGAATTCCTGGGTTGCTGCGAGTAACATGGCCTTGAATGGAATGAAATTCCGTTCAATGACCTTTGGGTCGACGCCATTAGACACTCCACTCTTAGATGATGAAGGTAAGGACATTGAGCAGGTCTCATCCTAAAGGATTTAGGTGTAGTCCTCCAAGATAATGGAAAGTTCGATGAGCATATCCAGTTGAAAGTTGGTAAGGCTTTTCAAACATGTGGTTGGATATATCGCACGTTTAAGTCCAGAGATAGTGTCACGATGCTAACTCTGTACAAGTCGATTGTTCAGCCGCATCTTGAATATGCCTCTCCCATTTGGGCTCCAATTAGTTCAGCAGGTTTGCAAAAGCTCGAGCAGGTCCAAAGATGTTTTACTAGGAACATTGAGGATATGAGAGAGCTCTCGTATTGGGAGAGGTTAGAAAGGTTGGGATTGTACAGTACTCAGAGAAGGTACGAAAGGTATCTGATATTGTACGTTTTCAAAAGCATTCATGAGCTTTGTCCCAACCCAGGGTTTAGGGTCAATTCTAGTGACCGTAGAGGCTTAATGTGCGTTTTGAGAGCACCTTCAAGCCCTCGAGAATCCAGGCTAGTTAAAACAATGAAGTCCAACTCTCTTCTTTCTCGGGCTCCTTCATTGTTCAATTTGCTGCCCTCAAATATTCGTAGGGTTTATGTAGGGGTTGATCCAGTAGCAAGATTTAAGTCAGACTTGGACAAGTTTTTGACTAAAATTCCGGATCAACCTTATATTCAAGGATTAGCCAGATCAGCCAACTCCAATTCGTTGGTCGATCAAATAATATATATAAATAAAAGTCAAGTAAAATAAATAATCTTCTCGTCTTGAACTGCTGGGATTCCAATCCCGGTAGCGGTAAGGAAGTCCGCACAAAAAAAAGAACAGGACAGAGCATTGGATCCCCTATGTGTTGTGTCTTGTACTCTGCATTACTATATAGCGCTAATTGTCCATCGCGTTCACGTTTACTTACAATGACACCTTGATGAATAAAGTATTCTAGTTTTGTTCTTACGATTGGTGAGACCAATTACTCTCGACCAAACATGGCGCAATCGGTAATTTCAAAATAGGGCCGTGCCCATTTTGAACTCGAAGAGTGGACCCAGTCGGCATTGAATTGGGGTCAAACCTTGGGAAGCTCACCCGAAGTTAAGAAGCATCCGCATCATGCCTACAAAGTCGGAATTTGAAGAAGAGGTGGCACAACTTCGCCAGCGTTTGGATCAGCAATCCACCTATAGCAAGAGTGAGACTTCGGCAGCTTTACCTTCGGATGTGTGGGAGAAACTTGTCAAGATACAAGGCGACCAAATGCAGGAGTTCATTCGTCGTCAAACACAAGAAGTGGACAATAGGTTGGAAAGGTTTTTTGACCAATTGAGTCTCCCAAGCCAAAACAACCTGGAGGATCACTCAATAATCCCTAGTGAACGAGAACCATCCGTTCCAAAGGCTGTGACAAAGACTCCGCCCTCATTAGAAGACGGGATTAATTACCGGCAGTGGAACCAATGGTTGAGCTCGTGGAATAATTACGTAACTTTGGGGAAAATGAACGTGTTTAGTAGGCGGGAACAAGTTGCCTCATTCCTTTTGTTCTGCACTCCTAAGATGTTGTCTAAAATGGAGTTCTCCATGAATATCCCGATGGACACTCAGGACACCTTGGATGAAGTTATCATCAAAATATTGACCCTCTTGAAGTTGCGACACAATTTAGCATTGGATCGTTTTTGATTATTGAACCGACGACAGGATGAGAACGAGCCTTTTGATGATTTCTACACTTCGCTCCAAGAACTAGTAGCGGAGGCTGAGCTAAGACTAATGTCACACAATGACTGGATCGCGATGCTGGTTCTGGTCGGCACGTCGGACGACAAAGTGCGGCAAGAGCTTTTGGCCAAGGTTGTGCCTCCGACGTTGGAGGAAACTATCATTATGTGCCGGAATGAAGAGAAAGGTAGGATGGGACTTCAAGGGCTGAGGAGTCCCGATGGAGTCCTGTCGCTGCATGCAAAGTGAAAACCCCATACCAAAAAAGGAAAGTTGGCCGAACGTCAAGGCAGTTCGAATATTCTGCGGGATGGAATGGAAGAACAACTCCGTCGTGAACGATGCCGGGATTGCGGGTTTGGCCACATGGACAAGGACCACTGCCCAGCACGTTCTGGAACTGCAAAATGTCATAGAAGTGGAAAGTCAGGGCATTTTGCTCCTGTATGTCATTTGCACAAGAATGATGCGCAGCAAGAACAATCTTGTAATCAAATCATAATTGCTGGTATTAGTACTAGATCAGACATTTCCGTGTGTGTTATGGCCACTTCAGACCGTCGAGTGCTTGGAAATTTCAATTTCATTCCCGATACTGGGGCACAAGGCACGGTGGTCGGACTAGAGTACCTCCAAACTATTGGAGCTGTGAAGGTTATTCTCAAATTGGAAGGAAGAGAATGCCAAGAAATGATCACGTTCTGCAGAAATATTCACTATAATTATTTGTCATTGAATGCCAGTAAGGCCTTGGGGATCGTGTATGAAGAATTTCCTCGACCATGGGATGCTTCAAGAGCAAACGTCAGAGTGGCTTCTAATGATGTGCATTTGTTGCCTTTACCCCAGCACCCCTCGGAGGGGGAAATTGAAAGTATTCGGTGCAAGTTAATGGAGGAATTTAATGATGTATTTTCACAAGACAATACTTTGACACCCATGACTGGTCCCCCTCATCATATTGAATTAAAACCAAATGCTATACCGTATGCCATTCACAATACTCGTCCAATTCCGTTCGCACAACAATCCGAAGTCAAACTAAATGACGAATTAATTCGTAAAGGCATTTGGGAGCAGATCGATGACCGCCCAACTGCATGGTGTCGTCCATTGATGGTCGAGACGAAATCGAACGGCAAAGTACGACTTTGCGTTGATTTGAAAAGCTTAATGACCAAATATTGCGCCCTGTTCACCCAATGCGAACGCCCCATGACGCCGTGTCACAATTACCAACAAATGCAAAATACTTAACTACATGTGATGCAACTAGTGGATATCGGCAAATAATGTTGGATAAAGAATCAAGGGACCTAACGACGGTGCTGACTCCTTGGGGACGTTTTATACACACAAGGGGGCCTATGGGAATGACTTCGACCAGGGACACATACAACCGCAGAGGGGACCAAGCCATGGATGATCTACCCAATGTCTTTAAGGTGGTGGACGACATCTGTATTGCTCATTCGGACTTCTGATCTCACATTGAGTTAGTGGTGAAGGTGCTGAAGCGCTGCCGTAAACATCAAATAACTTTGAATGCCGAAAAGTTTGCTTTTGCGAAATCGTCAGTCAAATTTGTGGGATATATTCTTTCTCAAGAAGGGATCGCAGTGGATCCAGCCAAGATAACAGCTATTACTGAATTCCCCGAACCCAAGCGCCGGACAGAGCAAAGGAGCTTCATGGTTCTGGTTAATCAATTAGGGCAATTTTCGTCCAACATATCGGGAGCAACCAGTCCATTGAGAGAGCTATTGAAGGTGAGGTCGGAATACATTTGGACTACAAATCATTCACAAGCTTTCGACTTGGTGAAAAAAGTTCTTGTGAGTCCTCCTATCCTTGCCCCCTTTGACCCAGCATGTGAGACCATACTTCAAACGGATGCCAGCCGAACCAAGGGTCTTGGTTATGCATTGCTCCAGAACCAGGGGTCTAAACTTCGATTAATACAAAGTGGTAGCCGCTATTTAACCTCAGCTGAAGTGAATTATGCCATGATTGAGCTTGAGGCCCTAGCCATAGCATGGGCAGCGAAAAAGTGTCGAGTATTTTTACAGGGCCTTCCCAAGTGTAGAATAATCACGGACCTTAGACCGCTGGTGACAATCCTAAATGCATACCCATGTGCTCAGGTGGAAAATCCACGATTACTGAGATTTAAGCAAGCATTGGCAGGATACCAGTTTCATGTTGAGTGGGTCAAAACACCCACGAGAGTCGGTTAACCGGTTCTGGCCCTCTGTTCTCCAGTGAAGCTCTCCCCAGTGTGAGGAGATGGAGCGTATGAAGCGCTCCCCAGTGTGATGGATTGAGGATTGAGCTTGTGGAGGCAATGTGCCATGCAGCTGGCAAGACCCTGGGATGGCCCGTGATCCTTTGGGATGGCCCGTGACCCCTTGGGATGGCCCTCCCCCCTATGTGAGGGAGATGTAATAGCCCTGTGCTGAGCATGTTGCTCATGCTCATGCGAATGTAAGTGATGAGGCATTCGTGCTTGCAAGAACTTCCACCATGTATCAGTATTTTCAAATGGAAAAATAGTCCTCAGCTTGGCGGTTGGAGATCAATTACTCCAGTTGCCAAGTCGGGACTTTTACAAAGACTACCGAACTTTGCTTTTCCCAAGGAGTGGAATAATTTCAATCCTTCAGACATTGATTCAACCAGAATTAAATTCACCCAAAAACTATAAGAGATTATCTCTTACAGAAGTACTCCATTGCTCCTTTCAAACTCAAAAATTGCGATGTATGCTAACAAAAATCCTAAGAAATAATTTTACTTTTTCTCTTTCATTACTATTATCAGCCGCTCGATCTCATCAAAACACTCCATGCACCAAATACCTTTCTAAACTTTCAATTTCATTTTGTATTTCTTCCAACTCAGTTTATTGTGATGCAACTTGGCCTCTGTAATATTATTAACTATCTATGTCATGTCTTCTTTAATTTGCCCAGGTCCTGGTGAAAACAATCTTTTGCTTAACCAGAACCAGAGGAATTAGATGGTCATGAAATTTTTGATATTTCAAGGTGCTCACTCAATGATTAAATGCCGACATTATCCAATCATGATCAAAGTGTTCTTGAAATAAAAAATCTATCTGTCTATATTTACACAATCCCTTAGAAGAGAATCTGATCAGTAATTGAGTTTGAATTTGCTGATTTATAATACCCGGGTATAGAAGGTTGGTCTGGAATGCTTTGGAGGAAGTTATCCATGTCCTCTTTGAATTTAGTGAGAGGATTTTTTACATCATAGATGACACAAAGGGAGTGGCAAGTCAAGAAATGAGTGGCGCATGATTGATTTTGCAGTCGCATTCTTGTTGTAGTTTCAATGAGGTTGGATACAGGCAACACGTTCATTGTCTCGTTGGACGAAATTAATGTCCATGCCGTGGGACAGCTCATGAAAACATTTAAAAGCATGTTGTATGGCATACCGTTCGTGTCTTCTTTGCACACTGTACAGGCGTAGATGCTGAAGTCAATCCCAGTAGGAGAGTTTAGACATTCCAATGTTTGCCGGGTGAAGCGCAGGAGTATACTCTCGATTTGGTTTGCTTCGCCAACACGACATCGGCTCCAAATCAATGAGACATAGTCCAGATGGGGTTGTACGATGGAATTTTAGATGGTGACCATAGCTAACCTATCCCTGGCCTTGAAGGTGCGTGAGGCCCAACCTGCCATCTGAGCAGCTTTAGTTACTTTCTCGCTGAAGTGAATATTGAATTTTCCATCATCCCGAAAAGTAACACCAAGGTCTTTGAAACAAGTGAAAACTTCAATCTCAGCTCCCTCATTAGATTTAGGAATAGGGCCAGCTTTATAACTACGAGACTGACCTTGTCTGAACCTTTGTTTCCTTTGTGTTCCCTTTACGTGGACGGAGATACACCGTTCATTAAAGCACGTCTTAAGTCTCATGGACTGACGATGGCACTTGTACAAATCTACCTTCGAACATCTCTTCTTCCCTTTGTTCTTTTCAAGGCCAAACGTGAGAAGTTTTTGACACCATTTAGGGTGGTCAAACTGACAGTCTTTTCCTTCATCAGGACGAGGCCGCTTTTGATAAACTGGATAGGCTGTTTTCTTTAAAGATATCTTATCCTACTCTACTATAAGTTGATACACCTCTGCAACCTCTACACTGGTCAAATCAGTCGACTTCTCAAGTACTGGGTGAGCCTGCTCTTCAAGTAGAGCCCTGGTTTCATTGACCCAAACAGCTAAAGCCTAAATAATGAAGGGCTTATTGACTACGAGATGATCCTTCCCTGCCAAGACCAAGTCCAAACATTGTCTAGCCTCTATTTACTGACTTTTCCAAAGATAGCTTCCATCATGAATGCAGAGGAGCTATCAATTACCAACAAAATCAAGAGACCAAGAGAAAGGGGAAAACTAAAGAAAACTTGAGATGCAGGACAACGAAGCAAAATAGGAATAAACTACTGCAAATCAAAATAAACATATAAATCTTAGATGGAGATAGTAAACAAGAAATACGGGACTGAGAAAAGCAAGGAATCAAAGCCATATATAATCTAGGAAAAAAACACAGAAATAAACTCAACAAACTGATCTAACAAAAAATACCATTGAAACACTAGTGCTCAATGATTTATGACTATCAATGACCAATACAATCAAACTAAATGTACTGCAATACGACCCAAGGAGAAACCGCTAAAGCTAAACAAAAACATAAACGAGCAATAATCTTATTAGGTTTTAAAGTATTTATGTCTTATCAAAGAGCCGTAAAAAACCAAACCCAGTTGAGTGAAAGAATGGCAATTCCCATTCATTCGTCCACATACAAACACCATGAACACTACACGTGCACAGCAACCAAGGAGCAACAGAGGAAGTCACATCTCTGTTCGAAATTCTTGGGAGATGAAAACAGCAGTATACTGAAATGCGTCTGTTTTCAGCGAGCTCCGAAACAGGAATGTTTTAAGTATGAAACTGTTTTAATTGTTATTGGCTTAGAACTGGCGCTGATTGGCCTAAGTGACAGAAAAATCATCCCTACGTCAGTGGATGGGATTGCACCCATTATCATCCCAACAAGTTCAAGCGGTCAAACCCCTTTACAAATTCAATTTGGAACTGATATTTTGGCTTGTCAAGAAATTACCAAAGAATGCCAGCTCTGGACAAAGGGTAAGTTAGAACATATTTGTGAAATGAAAAGAAGAGAGGTCAGAAGTCTTCAACTTTTAGTTTTTCTTTACGTTCAACAGTAACCAACCAGACATGGGGGATATAAGGACAAAGAAAAACCAAAAGTAAGGGCACGTCCTGTATACTTAGGTGCAACCAACATGCTAATCAAAATAAATTCATGATTGAAAATCAAACTAGGGGCCTCCCTTGGCCTAACAAACTGCAGTTGCCATATCTCCTTCCCTTAAATGTGAACTTCCGGCGGCGGTTATTGAACTTTCAATTCCTGAGGGGTTGTTTCTTATTGCATCGTGTATTTGTCACTCAGCTGTATTGTCCTATTTTGTCACAAAATATGTATATTTTGAGGGGCCTTTGCCCAAAGTCAAAATATACCGAGGAATGTGAAAAAAATTGAAATATCATTTGTATGGAAATAAGCCTGTTTCAGGTAAAAATATATAGGGAGTGTTACGCATCAGCTGACTCTCCGCAACCTTTCATAATAGTTGACCCCTGGAGAAATATAATTTGAGCCTTGACTGTCAAAATGAAATCACGTCAAGCCTTCGAGAATTCTGGATGGCAAGAACAATGAAGTCCAACTCTCTTCACTCTCTGGCTCCTTTATTGTTTAATTTGCTGCCCTCAAATATTTGAGGGGAAAATGTTGATGTTGATCCAGTAACCGAAAATTGTTCAGACCTCAAAAGATTTTTTCTGAAGGGAAGGTTTTTCTTCAAAGTGGGATGTTGTACTTATCGGCCGGAGGCCATGGCAAAGCTACTCCGTGTTGGCTATTGCTGACCGAGAGCAGGGCCATGCTTTCCTTCTTTTTGAGCGACGCCATGACTGACTTGCGGAATGTCGGCGATGAAGCCAAATTGTCCCAAATAACTGCTGAAGAAGGTACGTTCAAGGCAATCCTAATGTGCTTAGGGGAGTAAATGTGGTGTAGTGGTTAGCGCAGTTTCCTTGCATGAGAAAAGTCCCCAGTTCGATTTTCCTCCCGACCTTTCTCAAGGAAACTTTAAGACGCTCACCCTGCCTGCAGACGGAGAACCAAAACTGATACGGACACAACACTGCCTATCAAAAAAAAGTTGAAGGACAAAAAATACAAATACAAAAAAATGAGCTGCGTGCATCCAGACATGATGATTGAACCATTAAAATTGAAGAAACCAACTTTGTCGTACATCATCAAAGCAGCAAAAGCGATTGAAATCGCAAGGAATGTCAAAGCTGTGACCAGAACAATCCACGCCATCAAGACCGCGAATGAGGTTCTCAACATCGTCTCGGTGGGTCTGTGGCGAGTAGACGAGATGAGAGCTGAGAACAGAATGGCGGGGAATGTTGGTCAGCTAGAAAACAGCTAACCCCCACAATACATCCCCCTTGGGAGTTTATTACATAAAGTATACGAGAAAACACAATGCCCAAATGAAATAAATTAACCCTTCAATTATTGGGCAATATCAGGCGGCCGTGTTGCGACATAGAGGGTTTGCAGATTCCAGGAAGGATATCCAAAGAGCAAAAAACGGCCTTGAGTTGATCTACAGATACCGTGTCAATTTTACCATTCACGTCCAAAACAAAATAATGGATTGCCGCTCAACAACTTTAAAAGGCCCTGCATACGGAGGAGAAAGAGGAGAAACAACGTTTGAACGAACAAAAACGAATTCAGATTTGGAGAGTGATGATGATGAGTAGGGCAATGATGAACGATGACGCTTTGGATTGACAAAAGGAGAACTTTCCAACTGAGATCGGATGTTGCACACAAATGTTCCAGCCTTTGGAGGAACGGGGCTCGTGCTAAAGAACCGGCCAGGAATTCGCAAAGATTCACCAAAAGTAGCCTGTGCTGCGGAATGACCTAAATTCAGCTTGTATGCCGAACAAAAAGGACAAGTGGAAGCTCCTTATTCCAATCTTCGGCTCTTGTGAGTTACGTCATTAATGGAGCCTTCATTGATTGGTGAAAACGCTCTACCAGGCCATTAGCTTGAGGATGGTAAGATGTTGTTTGAGTAGAGCAAAAACCCAGAAAACGGCCAAGTTCCTGACAAAGAGCCAGTCCAAATTGTCTGCCTTGGTCAGTGGTAATGATCTCTGGTACCCCAAAACGAGATATCAAACCGTGCAATAATGCTCTAGCACAATCCGCACTTGTCATGGAACCCATGGGGACAACTTCAGGCCAACGAGTCCACCTATCAACCCTGGTGAACAAATATCGGTAACCCTTGGATTGGGGTAACGGTCCAACAATGTCCACGTGAAGGTGTCCAAATCGCCTGGAAGGAGGATCGAAATCCCGAACAGGATGGCAATTATGGCGTTGCACCTTGGATCTCTGACAAGGCTTGCACGACTTAACGAAATGGCGAATGTCCTTCTTCATGCTGTACCACACAAAATCTGTTTGAACTGCGCGAGTGGTTTGCTGAATGCCTCCATGACTGAGCTCATAAAAAACAGAAATGATTGCCGAAACCCACGAGTGGGGGACCACTGGGTGGGGCGTGCCGTTAGAAACATCACACAAAATAGGCACATTGTCAAATCCTATCAATTCGCATTGGATTCCGGTGACAGCCCCGGGCAAGGCTTTGATGTAGGAGTCTTCAGTTTGGGAAACACGGAAAGAATTCCAATCAATATGATATGCAGTCAGAGAATTAGTTCGTGACAACGCGTCTGTCACACAATTATTTTTGCCCTCAATATGGCGGAGATCCGTGGTATATTCGGCAATGATTGAAAAATGACGAGATTGGCGATCATTCCACAAAAGACCCTTGGCATGAATGGCCGTAATCAAGGGCCGGTGATCAGCAAACACAATGAAAGGAGAGCCTTGGATGAAGTGCCGGAAATGCAATATGGCTTCTTTCTCTCCCAAAAGCTCGCGGTCAAATTCATTACAATTAGGCTCCGCCTTGGTCAAAACACGGGAGAAAAAGGCTAAAGGCTCCCAACCGGTATCATTGTCCTGCTCCAAGGCAGCGCCCAACCCCAAATCCGAAGCATCTGATGTCACTGCCAATTGCAAATCAGACCGAGGGAATGCTAAGAAAGCTCGCTAAGATAGAGCAGACTTGAGACTTTCAAAAGCCTCCTGATGCAGAGAGGTCCACTCAAAGGGTGCTTTGGGCTTCAGGAGATCCCAAAAGGGATGAACAAGGTGCGAGCAGTGCGGAATAAATATGTGGTAGTAATTAATAAGGCCGAGTAACTTTTGCAATGATAAAGCATCCCGTGGGGGTGGATACGCCACCACGTCCTCAACACGAACTGGGAGGGGTTCAATGTCTAGTGCTGAGATTTTGTGGCCCAGGAACGAAAGCTCGGGTTCCCCAAAAAGACATTTTTCTTTGCTGATGATTAAACCATATGACTCCAAGCAACGGCACAGTGCTTTGAGATGAAGGCGATGCTCCGAGGGAGAAGATGATGCCACAAGAATGTCGTCCACTCCACTCAATCCTCGAGTGACTTCGTCAATGAAGCACTGGAACGTTTGCCCAGAGTTCCTCAAAACCAAAGGCATTCGCAAACACTCAAAGAGACCAAACGGAGTTTTAATCGCAGTCTTGTGCTGATCCTCCTCTGCCATGGGAATCTGATGATAAGCTTTAACCAGATCAATCTTTGAAAATATAGATGAACCAGCCAAACGTGAAAAAAAACCATGAATGTGAGGTAATGGATATCAATCAGGAATTGTGCAGTCGTTTAGTAGCCTACAATCCCCACAAGCCCTCCACAAACCATTACTTTTGGGAACCATGTGAAGTGGGGAAGCACGGTTGGAAGACGAAGCCTGTATAATACCCAATTCCAAAAGCTCCTCAAATTCGGCTTTAGCAATGTCATATTTCACTGCTGAGAGTCACCGAGGATGGGAGAAACACGGGGGCCCGTAGTTTCAATAAAATGGCGGACATTGTGACTCACGACCGACGACGAAAACGAGGGTTTCAAAAGCGACGGATAAAGTCCAAGCCGTCTAAGGTAGGGACAATTGCTGACACACTCGACATGATGAATCCCCGCCAAATCCCGTTGATCCAAAGGAACATCCGCCATGATAACAGATGCGAGGTAGGGGGCAGTCACGAAACGTTATTTTCGCATGTCGACCAGCAAATAATGACGTCATAAGAAATCAGCGCCAAGAATTGGCATGGACACATCGGCAATGGTGAAATTCCAATCAAAAGGGGCTCCAAGACCAATGTAAATCCGGCGATGTAAAAGACCGTTCGAGACTATGCTGGTGCCACTAGCCGTGACAAGATTGCTCGATAAATCAGGAGGACCAACCATCAACGACAAGATACTTCCCCACGGGATTAAAGAAATAGACGCTCCAGAATCCACGAGAAAACGGGTCTTCGATATTGCATCCAAAACAGGACGACAGCCTCCAACTAGTTTTTTGAACGGTCTTTACGGGGATCAATGGGTGGGCCGGTACACTTGGACGGATCCAGGTAACGATATGCCTTCTTTCCATACTTGCGATGCAGATGGCACAAGAACGGAGGCCGATGCTTGGTCACTGACGATACCAGCGGACGAGGACGACGAGGCCAAGTTCAGCACATGCTCGTAGAAACGGTTCAACGGATCATCCAGATGAGTGGCAAGCGAAACTCGCAATTGGCTGGGAAACGCGTGATGAAGCTTGTCCTTGACCAGGTATTCTTTGACGTCGTCCACGCCATCCAGAAGTGACATGGCCTGAGCATACAACTGAGCCATAGAGATGGAGTCTGGTATCAAGTCCAAAAATGACAACACTCATTGGTGTGGCTTGACGGCAAACTCCTTGAATAATTCGGACTTCAAGGTCGTGTAGGGATCCGGGTCATCCGGCTTCGAAAAAAGCACCGAACTTGGGATCCTCAAAATGATGTCCCTCCCCAATGTTGATATGACATGGTCAAACTTGGTGGAGGAAGACGAAAGAAATGCCCCGAAGACGGAATTGGGCCTCGGACAAGAGAAACCATTTTGTTGGCTCATGACTCCAAAAGGCGGGAAGCTTGACGGCCACGGTCAAAGACAACCCTGAGGACGATGATGGTTTTGAATCGTTGCTCGCCATCTTTAAAAGTATTTGAATTAGGGGTCACCAATGTGGCGAGTAGAAAAGACGAGAGCTGAGAACAGAATGCCGGGGAATGTTGGTCAGCTAGAAAACAGCTAACCCCCACAGGTCCAAGAGTCACGTGTTCCAAGTGCGAGGGATTGAAACACCCGGCAAGACATATGAGGTATTTTGAGTGAGGCCGACATGGACATATTGGGTGGTTCTGCAAGAAGAGGTCTTATAATGGAAGAGGCTCATCATCGCGCGGTTGTGGCACTGGAGGGAACTCAAAACAATACTTGCCAATCTGTTGGTGAGGTTGAGGGGAAGATATGCGAGGTCAATCCGTGGTCAACAGAACCTATAACAACCATCTTGCTTATAAAAAATACCAATTTAGGTCGTTCCAGAATCTGGGGTAGTTGTCATGGTCTATCCTTAATACCTCATCCAAACAATGCCATTCTGGAACCAGCCTCAAAGATGGTCCGTTTGGTCTCAGCGAGCAGCACAAACAGTCATCAGTCAAAGGTCAGGACTAGTGTTGGGGTGAGTCCGGCAAAAGACTTGAGTCCAGCAAAGGGTTCCACTCTTTCAGTGCATTCAAATCAACAAAATTAATCAAAAAACGATTATATTGCGAAAAATCTCCCCAGCACTATGTACTGATACTTCAATCCTCAAACCGGATTCAATCTTGGTTTTCCATCCTAGTGTAAAGCCGTCTTAAGAGGGGAGCACGGAGAGGGTGTCACCGGAATTGAGCTGATATTCGGTAACATATCTGACTTTGGAAGCGAAGTTCTTTTGAGCCTAGTCGGCGAGAAATTCAAATATTGTTCTGTAATTTAAAAGGAGAATATCTCTCCCAAATGGTCCATGAAGCAATTTCATAGCCATTATTCTCCGTCGCAACCTTCTGCCTAACCAATACCCTATACACATCAGATTTGATGATTTGGGTGGTCTTTACATTACAATACAATATTTTTAGAATCTTCAAACATTGCCCTTTCATGTGAACTTAGTCTCGTTTCATCCCATTTACATGCATGGATTTCATCGGCGTGACTAAGAACTCGCCTGGAGAACAACGTGATAAATAAAGGCGGCCAAAATATGCGTTATCCACTTTATGGCACAAAGCAGATTTATTCGCATATGTTGCATATCAAGGATTTTCATGTATATTTCTTTGCATATTTGGGAGTTTTCGCTTAAGCAAATTTGGTTTTGGAAAGCATAACACCTTTTAAAATCCACCCTGTATACTATATATCTATACTATATACCTATAAGATAAGGACAGGCATAGGTAAATTGAAATATTTCGTTTTTGCCTTCAAAATTGCAACCATAATTTCATATCGTTTTTGCATGAACCTAGTTCTCCTTCCCTAGTGTTTGCCCTCAAGAAAGTTTCTCCTTGTTGGTTATTTTTGACAATTGTCGAAGTAATCAACCCCGCCGTTGACAAACTCTCAAATAAATACGCACTCAATTATATTGCTAGGTTACCTTTTGGACTATTTCGTGTTGTGAGGCTCAGTATGGATGATATTTTAATCGCCATTCAAATTTCTTAGGAACCAACCAATGGAACACCTTCCCGTCTTTGAGCAAAACCCATATTCAAGGGTCTATGAGCCTTTTGGGTAACTCACCAATCGTCATCGGGGGTAAACAAGCCAATAGGGATTGGCACCATGGAGTCGTGGAGATTTTTGACTTGGCCACCAATCAATGGATCTTGGGCCCTACCCTATCGCCTGTGCGGCGAGGCCATGCGTCAGTCGTTCTCAATGAGACCTCGTTGGTAGTAGTTGGAGGATATAGTGGGGGAACCACAACCAATTCAGTAAAGATCTTGGACGTCCGCACCATGACCTGGAACGATTTAGATAGCTTGCAGAAATCGGCGGATGATATGGCGTGTGGTTTGTTAAATGTAACTTCAATTCTATGTATTGGTGGATGGTCTAAATCTCCAATCCCAGAGATCCAGCGCTCTGCCTATGTTTTGGACATGTCTTTGTCCAAGCCAAAGTGGGAAGCAAAACCATTGTTTGATACCTCAGAACCGATTAGATATGGATTCATATATCATCTTCGAGACTCTTTGTTTATCATATCTATCTATACAAGTAATAACCAAGAAGCAAGGACATTGAGAAGAATGGATTTGAAAGAGAAAAACCCTACTTGGAATACTCTGGCACTTGATCCAGATTCATCTTACCTTTATGTGTCATTTTATCTTCTGCACGGATACGAATTAGATCATTGATTTCAATTGATCAATTCCACGGCATAATGATTTGTTCTCTGAAAGAAAGCTACATTTTGAATTTGTACAGGATTAGAGCGATAAATTGAGACAGTTTTGAACTTCATCCAAAATCTAAACGAGTGCAAGTGGAGATCAATTTGCATTTTGCATAATTGTTTGGTGCATAGCAGTCAACTTTTACTCACAATGTTCTCCTTCATTGTCAACCACATGTTTAACCCGGCACATGAATGCCTTGCAGGCCCGACCGACCTCTGAGGGGTTTAATTAGCCCATCACTTTGGTTATGGAAGACTTTGGAGAGAATATATTTGCATAAGGAGAGGCACATGCCGTTCTTTGAAGTGCTCCCCATAAATAAAAATCACAAGGATTGAGATCGGGGCTGTTTGGAGGCCAATACTCAGAGGTCCAAAAGTAAAGAATAATCTCCCTCAACCATCTTACCTCCATCTTGGAAGTGAGGCCAGGGGCACCACCTTGTTGAAATGTGTAGGACCTACCATCTGTCACCTCGTCCATCCAGGGTTTGACTGGCTACATTTGCCATCACATCAAGGTACACCTCCTTTGTCACCTTTTGCTTTACACCAAAGAAGAGTGGTGACATGTCGTGGCCTGTGGCCTGGCATGAGCTGACAACCCCCAGCGCCATAATGCTTGACGGATTTTTGCTGGTCATGACGGCAGGGACATCATTAGGATCAGCACAGATGTATCGGTCATTTGTGCGTTAGTAGGCTTGGTCAACTGTGAAAATTTTCTCATAAATGAAAAACTGGATGTGCCCTCCGGTTGACCTCAATGATGACAAGATTTTCTTCCCTCTCTCAACACGAAGTAGCTTACACCTCTCTGTGAGGAAATGCTTCATAGGACAGACTCTGGAGAGGAAGCCCAGGCCATCTTTGATGGCCTTTCTAATGGTCCCATTGCTCACATTGTGGTTGTTTGCCAGGGTGGTGATGGACGTGGTTGGGTTTGCGGTAATTGATCTTTTTAGTCCAGCAACGAATCATGGAGTTCAAATTTTGGGCCTTCTAGTCTTGTACTCTGACCGGGTAGACTTGTCAGATTCTTTAAAGGCCATCAAGACCCTGTAACCAGTTGCCCTGGGGTACTTGACCAAGCGGACAATATTTGGTGGGCCATGTCTCACGCGACAAAGTTGAATGATCCTTTCTTGTTCCATTTTTATTTACTGCTCAATATGTTGTATTCGACGGCATATTTCTATTAGAATATCTGAAACCTTTCATTGAAAAAGTAACTGGGTTCTGTACTTCCAATTCTTTTGGTTCTGGATGAAATTTGAAATTGTCTCAATTTATCGCTCACAATCAGTGCATTGAGGTTTTAACTCCATTTCTGGCTTCAGCTTTGACCATTTTGGACTCATGAAATCGAGTCTCAAGGTGGAACCCTATGCTCACGAAAGTGAACCACCAGAAATTGCACAATACATAAACGCTGTACTTTGACAGTAATTTTTTCTACTGTTCCCCCATCTTGCTTAGTCATCTCTCATTGATTGTGATTGGCCCAATTTATGTACATCGTTTAACCGTTAATTCAATGTTGAAGTTATTTGTCCATATCCGTCATCAATGTTCATTCATGTTTTGGAGCTCACTGAGACAAACTTCCGTTTGCTGCTGGGTTTATATCCCAGGAATTTGGCCCCCAGGTGTGACTTCCTTTGTTGCTCCTTGGTTGCTGTGCACGTGTTGTGTACATGGTGTTTGTGGTGTGGGTGAGTGGTTGAATAAATGGGAATTGCCATTTTTTCATTCAGTTTTGTTTGTTTTTTCAGCTATTTGGTAAGATGTAATTGCTTGAAAACCTATTAAGTTTAGTGCTCACTTTATGTTTAGATTTGGCAGTTTCTCTCTGATCTTGATTTGTAATATTTCTAGTTCCAAATTAATAAGTGTAGAGGTTGTGGTGCTTTAGTCTGACTGTACAGGTCCTTGATAGTTAGAAATTATTGTTCCTTTGTGTTTTGATTTCATTTTGTGTTGGATCAGTTCGTTGAGTTTATTTCTGTTCCTCAACATTCATGATGGAAGCTATCTTTGGAAAAGTCAGTAAAGAGGCAAAACAATGTTTGGCTTTTGTCTTCGCAAGGAAGGATCCTTCCGTAGTCAATAAGCCCTTTATCATAGAGGCTTTGGCTATCTGGGTCAATCAGACCAGGGTGCTGCTTGAAACAGGCTCACCCAGTGGTTGATAAGTCGACTGATTTGGCCAATGTAGAAAGTGAAACAGTACCTTCTCTTGAAGTAGAGCAGGAAGCGACAGCTGTAGAGAAAAGTCTGTCCTTTTTACCTGAAGCAGCCTGTTCTGAAGAAGAAAAAGACTGTCAGTTTGACTACCCAACGAAAAGCAATAATCAAGCAAATCTAACCTTGAAAACTTCAACTATACTTGAATTATTGAGCCAAAAAACCTTTCTTTTACTTTTTTATAACTTATTTTTGCGTTTTCGGATTTTTTTTTGTCCGAGGTCCTCTGATTAGTAATTTTATGCGTTAAGACAGCTTCAAACATTTTTCAAGTAAATTTGTCTTTGTCCTTCAATCTTTTTCAAATGATATCTTTTATTTTCATAACCCGTTAAAAATTGCAAATGTTTTTAAAATGGAGCTTTTTGAAGTCGTCTTTGTTTTTCTTCTTTCCAGTTTTTTGCGTGAGTAAGACTGGAAAGAACAAACCCTCCTCTTGCATGAAATAAGTTTATCAGTTTTACGTCTGGTGTAAATAGAAAAATATATTCCTTCACAATTCTAAAATCCAAGCTGAAATTTAGCACTTTTCTACGAAAATGTAATTCTGCGGAATGCTACACGAAACAGCCTTGTTCGAGTTGTCCGAATTTAACTTAAGTAGATTTTAGAACAAGTGCTTGGTTGTACCCTTTTCTTTCAAGAGCACGGAGTGAAAAGACGTGTCCGAAAGTTCTCTCCAGTTACTTGGAGAAAAAAATCACTGAGTTTTCTGCGCACCTGACGTGTCAATTTGAAGTGAGATGAAAAAAGCTACTAGAAGTAGCGCAAAAGACGTGTCAGAGGGGCCAATTAGAGTGTTCCATCACTTGTCCCAAAAAATCATTCTGAGAACAGTAAAGAAGATATTGCTTCAAGTGGACAAAAAATCGGTAATATGTCAGTCGAGGACCTGATTGGCGAGGTTCAAGCAATTGAAAAGGAGATGGAACAAATGAAACTGGAGAACAACAACTTGAAGGAGAGAGTGGTGTCAGTGGAGCAGACTGTGGACAAGAACCAGAGGCAGGTCAAGAAAGACATGGAGGAGACCGTTAAGGTTCACTGTGAGAGCAAAACTTTTGCAGAAAAATTGAGGGAAAATCTAAATGTCATCCCCGGCAATGTGATATGGTGTGTGGCAGAGATGCAAGACAGAAAACAGAACCTAGTGTTTGTGATCTCCCGGTGATTAGCATGTTGCTCATACTCTTTCCATGTGAATGTTAATTCTAATCATGTATATAAATGTGCACTAGTCAAATACAAGTCAGTCACGAAGCGTATACAACATGGCGCGGTCGATAGTCCGTCCGGCTGTGGCCTCCTGATGTGTAGCTCTCCCCGTGCAGGGGATTGAGCATGATGAGTGGCTCTCCCCGTAGAGGGGAGATTAGAGCATGATTTGTAGCTCTCCCCGTGGAGGGGATTGAGCATGGAGGCAATGGCCAAAGACCCGTGACCCAGACGTCTCGTGACCCGGTTGGCACCGTGATCCGCCCGGAGGGCCTCGTGACCCTGGGATGGTCTCGTGACCCCGGATGACTCCCCCACCCCCTGTGTGAGGGCGGTGTGATATCCCGGTGATGAGCAATGTGAATGTTAATTCTAGTCATGTATATAAATGTGTACTAGTCAAATACAAGTCAGTCAAGAAGCGTATACAACAGTGTTCAGAGGCATCAAAGAGCTGAAGGAAGAAGACCCCAACAAGCGAAAGGCCTATGAGGAGGGGGAGATCCTGAAGGTGGCCAAGAGAGCAGGATTGCCGGACACCTTCAAAAGTTCCATCTTCGCGGTGGGAAGGAGGAACTTTCGGCCTCTGTTGGTCAGGATTTTCTCACAAGATCTCCGAGAACAAGCGCTGAGATCAAAATAGAGCCCTTCGAGAACAGAATAAGAAAAATTCTGGATCGAGAACTAGACGAAATACAGATTCGATTCCGACATGACCAAAGAGCAGACGGATAATTTGTACAAGAAATGGGAGGAAGCACGTGCCAAGTCAAAAAACGGGCGACGGTACTTCGTGATTGGCAAAGAAAGTCCTGTCCTGCAATAGACGACTGAGGAGGTACAATAAACATGACTAGCTACTGCAACATTGGAGGGCAAGAAAATCATGGGAATCGGTTTCTCTCATGGAATATTTGTCGTGGCTTATACAGCAACAAAAATAAGATCATCTTATCCAAGAGCTCAAGGCTGACGTTGTCTTTCTTCAGGAAATAGACAGGCAGTTTACGCTTCAAAATTTTCAGACTTACACTCATCAAGGGAAACAAGCGAACTTGGTCTCTTGTGCGAAGCGGAATTTTTCAGAACGTGACTCAATTTCGTGTCGAAACTCTCCGCCCAAGAGGTTTGGTTTTGTCTAGAAGAAAAAGGAGAACGAAAAATAACTGTTGCGAAAATATAGCGAAAATGAAGTAAAACACAAACAGAAGCAATTTTTGGCCTCATTAGAAAGGTCGAAAGCATTACAGGTGGACAATTTCTACTAGCCGGTGACTTGACTTCAATTTGGACCGAACATGACTAACAGACTAATTAGCTAAGTCAATTAGCTAAGACCTTCAACGAAAGAATGGACTCCTGTGGCATGATATAAACTGTACACAACTCGGTAAAACATTATTTCGCAAAATATGAGATAGAGACGTTCACTCAAATCTCGACTGGACGCTTTCAAACCGGACAGGACTTCACAACGCAATCTTGCGCACTATGAAAACATTCACAGCCAAGCACGACAAAGACCAGATTATACGGTGAGGTTATGGGAAGATCAATTGTAACAGTTTAAGGTTTGATCTGTCAAAGCAACCGTGGGGAGAACTTGCGTAACGAAAAATCTCAGAAACAATGCCAGAATCAAGAATAAGAAAGGGAAGCTAAAGAACCTTCGAAAGCAATGCAATCGTCAGGCTCAAAATAAAAGTATTTGTAACGTCAGAAAAAGGATAAAAAAGTCCACACATGGTCTGGAAAGTTGTCAAGGAAATCACAGGGAGTGGGAAAATAACGACAAACACAATCAAATTCAATGGACGGGTGTTCGACATCAGCAAAACCGCAGAAAATTTCAACAGATTCTTTCTCACAATGGTTGAAAAGATTCAAAAGGGCATTGGTGTCTCCACTCATAGATCCCCTCTTGGGAGCTCGAACTAGAGCTGCACGGCTCCGACTGCCAAACAGCACTTCGCATTCAAAGCTGTAAAAGGGGTGGATATCATCAAGGCAATACATAACATGAAAAAGTCGAATTGCCCGGATTTTTGGTAAAGGCACCACTTGCTCTCAAACTGGCGCCCGAGATCTTGGCCGTTCCATTAACACATATGACAAATGAAATGATCAGGGAAGGAGAAATACCAGAAGCAAAGAAACGAGGAGTACTACCCGAACATGAAAAGAAAGAAAAGGACAAATGCCACCTTGGACGTGGACCTGCTCATTGCAAAGCTGATCACATACAGTATGTCTCATAACGTGACATCACTTATCAGATCATACCTGACAGGAAGAACGCAGTGTACAGAGTTTGGGGGGGAGGGGGGGTGAAATCAGAGCTTTCATTCACTATCAAGGAGTGCTTGGATGGTTCTTGGCAACCAATGACATCAAATATAGTTTGGAAGTTTGCACGAATACCTCTCACTCGTAATTTTTATTCATCCAAGTCAAATTTCTTTGTTCGTCCATGTTGTATCACCCGTTTAGCTTAACCTCAACTTGTGTTCCGTCCACAATCGAGTACATCATCCTAATATGATATGGATAAATGATGTACAGGATGAATGATTGCTCCCGGAACGGTTTTTATCAAAATGTTAAAAAAATGTATTTCATGATGATGAAAAGGAAGTTTACTTAAGTCGTTACTAGTCGTCGTCTTGTCTATGGGTCTAATCTAGCTAAACTATTTTAATGGCTTGAATTTAGAATATGCAGTTAGTGTCTTGAAGTGTGCGAGAATCTTGATGGTAAAAATAAGATGTAGACAAACTGAGTAAGAGAATGAGAACGGGTGGGTGAGTGTGGTGGAGGTTCTCACACAACTATCCTCGATAGCTTCTCTTACGCTAATGACGACCGGAAATTGCAATGGTTGAACGTGCACTTCGGAATAGACCATCAGTATCAATGCAACCTCGACTGGCATGTACCTCCTCCTAGTAATGACTATAAATAAACTTTGTCTTTCATGATGATGAAAAGGAAGTTTACTTCCGTCATTACTAGTCGTCGTCTTGTCTATGGTTCTAATCTAGCTAAACTATTTTAATGGCATGAATTTAGAATATGCAGCAAGTGTCTGAAGTCTCCCAAGGGACAAGTTATTTTTCGCTCTGGAAACGGGTATGTCAAGTCAGTTATATTCTCAAAGCAGATGCAGCTTGCTTCCATTTTTCGACATCAGACCTTGAATAGCGACCCGGTTGAGAGCTCCCTGGTGCCCAACCTCCCAAACTACCAATATCGCTTTCAGAAATTCGCGCTCCCTTCCAGTAGGTAGTTCCCCTAACACTGGAGCTATGTAGACCGTACGGGCTGGGGTCTGTCCGGATCCTTTGCATGATCCACTTCTGTTGTCGACGACACGCTGCATAAGTCGCCTTTGTATGGCTTTTGTTTGGCCTCATGTCTGGAAGCATAAACGCGTTGGGATCTTTTGGTAACATGGCCAAGTAGGAGGATGTCAGCCTGATCGGGCAATACCTTGACGATGTTCCATGCATGATCGCCCAATGTCCTACATGCAATTGATCATTCTTCCTTGACTAAAACTGAATGGCGATAACTTGTCTTAGATGGTCAACGGAGATGTCCCGCCTCATAACGTGTTGCAGGTCTGCAAATCGAGCCAACGTGAGGAGACAAGTTGGTTCTCTCCATGCTTCCCTCCACATTACTAGTGTGGCTCTTTTTCGTCCATTGGAATCGATATCAAGGCCGATTGCTTGGTGGATGAACCCTTGCAATAATTCTTTTGTCAAACCTTTGGCTTGTGTGGCTGGCCTTCCCAAACTTCGCCGATATCCTTGCATGGACATTCGCACCCCCGGGTCAAGGCCTGGATTGCTCAAATTGAGTCCAACGTGTTTTTCGGCAATGGCTGCTAATGCCATATTTGCACAAGCAACTCCTTTTTCGTGTTCCGCCAAGGAAGCAACATACATGTCCACTGCAAAGGAAGACACAGGCATAAGACATTGCTTATGTTCTTGCGACCAGCTGACAATTTTTTCATAAAGTTGTTGGATTTCCCATCGTGTAGTCCGTTTGTTGGTCAGATGTCGACCAAATGCCAGCCCAATGCTCGCAGAGAAGTGGTATCCATCGTAAGTCTCGGAAAGCTTTGAGGTTTAAAGACACTCTCGAGGAATCGATTCTCAGAAATTGATCGGATCTAATCGCGAAAATCTCTGGTCACCAGAAACGACATTCCCGTGAAATATTTTCAGAGGGGGAAGACAATCTGAATAAGCAATTTCATCCTCAAGAATTGATGTTACAAAAATGTCGGCCCCCTGACGACAAAAGACAACCAAACCCTTCCTGGATGTCCCGTTGGGGCCTAGTTCCGGCCCAAAGTCAACCCTTTGCCGTTCAGACCCAGTGGTGGTCAGATGTGGCCCACTTGCCCCACCTTACAGAAGAGGCAGACATAATCCATGGTTGGCAATCTGAGAAACCCCTTGATGGCCAATGTGACTGGCCTGACGAAAGGAGGTCAACCCTGGACACTGGTATGTGAAAATCCCTGTTGCGGTCAGATGTCGTTTAGGTGCAACAGTTTTACAGAGGAAGCCGCCACCGTGCACCAGGGGCCCTGAACCAACCCGTTTAGCCTCCATGAGGAAGAGGCGGAAACCAACGTTGTACGGCAAATTTAACCAGAGGACAGTCACATTTTGGCGCTCGAGGAGAGCAGAGT
>NC_081451.1:14616707-14625194 GCF_007210705.1 Tigriopus californicus
GGAGAGCACAGTCACGCATCACCCTTCATCGAGGACAGAAGTCTCGATTTGGTTCTCGAGGAGAACAGTGACCATTGAACATTGAAAGTGATAAAAACTCCCAACTTGAAGCTCTTTTGCTGGTAGTTGAACCAAGGACAGTTTTGCTAGTCGTGCTGGAAGTCGAGTCGATTTACTTTGAAATCAGAGCAGTGAAAGTCAACACTTGGAGGTCGGGACCCAGGATGCCGTGCAGAGTCAAGAGGACCTTGGGAAGTGCATAGCATACATCAGTAAGCCAGCATAGATGAGTTGAAAAGTCTCTGGAGCTGAGTACAGGTGCAACTTCTGAGTTATTCTCCGTCAATTCGATTCGGGACCTTCAATCTAATCTAACCGACGTCATCACCGTGGATCTCCGTTGGACACAAGAATCACCCTCATCAAAAAGTAGGATCAACCCATTTTCTGTCCATGTACGTTTTCCCTCTTCCATGGCCAAGCAATTAACCCTCTTTCATTACCCGAGCAAGACAGCTGATTGGTAGAGTGCTATTTTCATGTAGGGCAATTGAATAAAGGAGATAGAACTGTAACCAAAGTTCATCTTTGATTTAGCAAGAATCAGGTGTTAGATTCTAAGTGTAGAGATCAGCATCGTTTGATAGATGCCAACTAGACTACGATAGTGACCAAATTTTGCAGGATAGATAGCCTTGAAAATTGGCCCAGTTATGCCAGACAACCGAGATTGATCTGGGACCAATGGGGAGTAGAGGTAGCTAGCGATTTGTATCCTTAGCCATTTGATGATTGTTTGAGGCCCTGATAAGGGAAGCTCGAAGTATTGATTGTATGCCCTGATAAGGGAAGCTCGAAGTATTGATTGTATGCCCTGATTAGGGTTCTAATCAGAGGGCTTAAGATAGGTCGAAGAAATTGAAGCCCTTTAACTAGGTGCTCTCCATCTTTGAGAGCTATCAAGGTATTTTTACCTAGTGCTTGGGTCAGAAGTTCCATGTTTCCGTTCAACACGGGAATTCAATAGATCAGGACCTTTCACCCCTGGCTGGTGGACGGAATAACTTGGACAACTGAAAATTTGAACCATACGTAGAAAAAAAGGGGTGACAAGAATTCTTCTATAAATACCACATCCTTGAGCTAAGGCGTAAAACTTGTCATGTTCATTCCTATAATTTTGAATGTCTATGGTGAGTGAATCTGAGTGGTTTGGATAGCGTGACTAAGATTTCTTCAACTTCTGGTCGGGAGGTTCAGTTCTAGAGTTTCTAAATTTTCCGACTTTTTCCATAGAGTAAAAAAAGAATATGGTTTCTTACCTATTTCCCAAGTATAACACGTGATGAGTTTTTGCTCCGATCATGCTTACCAAACACCATGACGGTGATCAAAACAAATTTGGCCGCATTGGTGCCGTGAGTTCCATCATTTGATATTGTTTTTAAAAGGTCAAGGAAACGTTGAAGCATGTCAGGGCTGGTGTACATTAGGAGTAAATAACCAGATATTTCAACCACTTTCCCTTCGATTTCTTGCGGCACCAAAGACATGTTAAATTGCTTTCCAAAGTTAAAGCCTCGGAAAGCCGTGTCGGTAAGTGATGTAGTATCATTTCAATCCCTTCTGATATCCGTACTTTCCTTACCCGACTCTGCACCTTGTCTCTCACATCGATACCCTCAACTGATCAATAACACACAGATGGACAGGATCCGGTTTTATATACGAAATACATACGCACGTTCTCATCATCCTGTCTTGTGTCTTCAAGTATAAAAAGGACTAGTCTTCGCATATCTTCCATGCCGCAGTTGGTAACTCGACCCTCGTGAATATTACCAAACTGGAGTTACCGCCCATACCACACCTATCTCTTAGCTTGTCCCATCATCATATCCGAGATGATGTCAGACACCGATTATAGCTTTGGATCCTTGGCTTATGGCCGTTACACATCTTCCGTTTTTGGGTCAGCTGATATTTTGGTCCTTCGAGAAGAGAATAAAACCTAACCTAACCTAACCTAACCTAACCTTTCGGTTGCAAGGGCCTGGGGGCGCCTAGGCCGCGGCGCAAGCCTGCGGCAGCTCGGTTGCAAGGGCCTCGAAAACAGCGGCAGATTAGAGCTTACTTCTGCAATGAAAAAAAAAAGATTCCGCTCATTGAGATTCGAACTCACGACAGACAAAATTCAGAGTAGAGTCACGCTCTTCATACAAGCATGGCCATCGGGGTTTACTGTAAGCTTGGTTGGTAACGTTTATACTTAAAGCAGCTACATGTCGAGAGAGTGGCAGCTGACCCAAAAATGGAAGACATGTAACGACCATATCCTTGGCTGAGGCCAAACGTTATGTGAAAGGACTCTCTCTACATGTTCATAAAACTCTCAAGGCTGTCCTACGATTATACGAGGAAGTAACCGATCACGATCTTACTTCCGTATCCGATGAAAGGAGAACCGCAATTGAAGACAGATTGTCAAAAGCAACCCAAGCACTTGACAAATACGACGCATGCATTAAAGCTGAATACTTCGTTGATAATGAAGACTCTCCAAATATTGCGGCGAAAGCCAATGAACTCTCATCCAACACCGAGGACAAAATCGGACTTATCCAACAATGGTTACTTAAGGCTTCGGAAGCAAGAAATATCCGATCTAGACCATTCAACTCAACGATAATGCCTCCTCAACAATCCAATCCGACTTTTCGATCTTTGGCTCGCCCACCACCCGTCCTGGATAGTGAGGCTGATATTCGTAATTTTGATGACTGGACCTCGTTGTACTCCATATTCTCCAAGATAGCTGACCTTTGCGAACAGTCCAAAGATCAGCAATTGTCTACTTTCTGGACCTTTTTCAGCCCAGAAATGTTGGGCATTGTTCGAGATGTTCTCGATATCCCAGAGGACACAAGACATTTCGTAGATCAGATCCTAATGATTATTTGCAGACATCTTTGAGCACGGCGGTCCGTGAACGTCGATTGGCATGATATGCTATCCTCCCGCCAATTAGCTGGTGGGAAGATTACGTCCTTTGTTGCTCGCCGGAAGAGGCAGTCTAGATACGTTGGAGAAATAAGCCCTGATTCCCTTGTCAAGGCGTGCCTTATTCGTGGATTGCAGGATGATCAACTACGATCCAAAGCCCTCTGCACTTCTCCAGCCCGTGACCTAAATGAAACAATTGCAATTGAGTTCCTCCAGGGCCTTGAGAGCGCCGAAAGTGACGCAAATACTCTTCAAGGCAATATAAATGCTTCCATCGCCGGCCTAAAAGACCAAAAACCTAATAACAAGCGAAACCCCAAACACTCAAAACCTTGGCAAACCCAAAACAGATCAAGCAATACACAAAAAAGGGAAAATACTCCAAGTACTTGTTCCAATTGTGGGATAAGTTTATGGATCAGGATGTTGCCTTGCTGCCTTTAAAGAATGCTCCTACTGCCACCGCAATGGTCATTTTCCCAATCTTTGCCAAAAGCGTTTGAGAGAATGCAAGTTTTCGTATAACCCTGGAAGCGCCTCAGCGATTACTGTTGGAACGGATTTGGATTTCGATGTGATTGCAGTTCCAATCACCATTCGATCCAACACTAAATAGACACATAGTTCCCGGGATATTGGTAATTACAAAACTGTCTGGGCTATCCCCGATATTGGAGCGGACGTTGCAATCATAACCAAAGACGATGCCGCCAAATTAGACATTTCCCCTCAACCTTCATCCAAAAAATTCGTTTCGCTGGTGGAGATCCAATCCATATACTCGGGTCCGCTAACGTGACTATTGCCCGTGGTCAATTGCAGTGCAATGCCGAAATTTTCGTCGGGGGTTGCGATCGAAACTATCTGTCCTTGTCAGTTTGTAAATCACTCAAATTTATCCCCGAGGAATTTCCATCCGTCATCGCTAGTGCAACATCAAAAACCAAGAACAAATGCACGCTTACCTCTGCTTTAATTCGAGATTTCGTAGATGTACTTGGCAATGATTCAGAGCTCACACCTATGAAAAGGAACAAAGTCGGCGAACCCATGACGATTGCCCTAAGACCAAATGCCACACCTTCCAATCTCACTACTGCCCGCCCACTTCCATACGCCCATCGAGAGCCAACTGAAATTGAACTCAAACGACTCCAAAAATAAAAAATCAAAGAACCACTTGGAGATCAAGCAACGATATGGTGCCATCCAATGGTCGTAGTACCTAAAAAAGACGGTTCTGTTCGTATTTGTGCGGACCTTACCCGCTTGAACAAACAAGTGGAACGCCCAATTCATCCCGTTCCTACTCCCCTGGATGTAGTCACCTCTATCCCTCCAGACGCTACGGTTTTCTCCACTTTGGATGCCCAATCCGGTTTTTGGCAGATGCTTTTAGCTGAAGACTCACGCGATCTCACAACGTTTATCACTCCGCGGGGAAAATTTCGGTATTTGCGATCTCCGATGGGATTCATTGCTACTGGCGATTCGTACTCATTGAGAGGAGACTTGGCATTGCAAGGTCTACCTAATGTTGCAAAAAACGTGGACGATATTTTGCTTTACTCCAAGGATATGGCTTCACACCTTGCTCATCTCCGTGCCGTCTTGGAAAGATGGCGAAACCAGGGAATCACCCTCAACCGAAGCAAATGCTCATGGGCACAATCTGAAGTGACCTACGCTGGATACGTTTTACTACCAGGCTCTCACACTGCTCTCTAGATTGCCTTTTCGCGCCCCCGCATATCCGCAATGGCAGCACCGATTGACGCCACAGAGCCACACAGACATAAAAATAGCAACGCCATCTAGCGGATGGTTTTGCGCCCTCACCCTTAGTAGTTTTGAAAGAGACCAAAAAGGCTGAAATTGTGTTCTTGAAATGATTCTCTGTTCTTTATTTTTACACAACGCTCGCTCACATGTATGCGAAACAGGACCTTCACAGGATTTACTTAATCTATTTTCGAAACTATGAAGTCGGTCAAAATAAACGAGAAACAAATGTACCAATAATCACTTCATAGTTCATAAAAGTAGCAAAAACATAGAATCGACCCCCAACTCTTTTAATCAATACAGATAACAATCTCGGCTCCGTTGCCGTTTTCTGTGTTGTCGGCGGATAATCCAATGAAAAGTTCAGAGCTAGAGAAATCGCGGATCTTGTCCTCTGTAATCGTGCCACAATATTGCACGATATCATCACGAGTATTTCGGTCATCGGAGTCAGTATTGTCGTTTTCTTGTTGTTCATCGTTCACACCAAAAATTGCTACAGAATCCACGCAAGATCCACCACTTGGTTCTTGGAACTGGAAATCTTTTTCTTTAACGGTCACCGTTCCGCTTACAAAAGACTCAAACTGAAATGACGTAATTAAATTGAAAGACAAAAACAATGAATAAATGAGCGTAAAATTATTGAGGGAATGCAATTTCATGTGCTCTCCATCCGCACAGAGATTCAATAAGGTCTGAAAATGTGATTGTTTTGGATATAGGCATTTACTATCAATCTTTTGAAACGGAGACCATCATTCTGAGCTGAATACATTGGCAGGAATTGCAAATTAGTAACAGAAAGAAACCTTCAAAATGAATTGTTTTAATTGGGGTTTCCAATTTGAAAAGCTCGTGAAAAGGGCCAAAAAACAAAAATCTACGGTTTAGAGATCACTTGTTTATTTTCTCCTTTTCCGGCAGGGTTGCTACACCTACCCCCTAGTCCGAAGGACTTACAACATAACGTAACAATATCATACCAGACAACATAGTTCTTCTTTTCTTTGACAATTTTCCAAAAAAATCTCCCAATTTCCTTCATAACAGCTCACTTAATATCTCTCTTGGAGGGACGTCCTCGTTGTCGTAGAGGTGCCAACTGTCATGGAATGCAACTGTGCACCATTAGGCACGTTAGCTTCCTTCAATATGTTGACATGAACTAATCTTTTTGAATTATCTGATCCCCTAAGTAAATACGAGTTCACCTCATTTTTCCGATGTAACACCTTGAATGGACCATCCCATAGATTTTCCATTTTTTGTTAGATCTCCTTAAGAACACAAAACTTCCCTCCTTGAATTCCCGGTCCAAGACTGTAGTAGGTTTGTCGTGTTCGGTCTTCCTTTCGCTGGCCTTCTTTTTCAGTACTTGACGTGCCCGTATTCGTAGATTCGACAGTCGGTCGTGCAATTTATCCAACGATTGGCTATCTGAACATCCCAATCCCCAGGAAACGTCTAACGGCATTCTCATCTTCGTACCATGAGTTGCTTCAAATAGCGACATTCCAATGGACGCGTGAATGGTACTCCTGTAGGCCATCATAATGGTGGTTTTTTTTGTCAACCCACTCGGATTCTTCACACGATGTCCGGATCATATTCAAAATGGATCAATTCATTCTTTCCACCGGGTTTGATTGATGGTGATAGGGTGTGATGTGGTGAGATCGGATTCCTAAATCAGCCAAGAAATCCTGAAATATCTTGGACTCCATGTCCGACCCTCGGTCCAATACCACCACCCTAGGTACTCCGTACCGGGGAATGATTTCCTCTCTGAACCAGTTTATAAGAACTTGTCCACCAAAAGCTGGAACTGGTTTTACCTCGGCCCATTTGGTAAAAACGTCGAGACAAACCAAGAGATGTTTGAACCCCTGACATAAGGGAGAGGGACCCATAACATCGATACATATTTTCTGAGACGGCTCTTCCAAACTGTCATCCACCAAAACTAGTGGAGCCATTGGGGGTGGGGGTAGGAAGTATTTGGCAATGGCACATTGTTGACAATTTCGAGCCCAGCTCTTAACATCTTTGCACATCTTAGGCCAATAGAAGCGACAACGGAGGGAATCCATTACTTTTATTGGTCCCACATGACCCAGTTTATCATGGAACTCCTCCCACACCACTTTCCGTAAAGCCTTTGGAACCACAACTCTCAAGTGGTCTTCGTCAATCATCACGAGAGATCCATTCTTCCACTTGAACTTGTTTGGTTCTGATGTAGCCAAAGCGGTTAGGTTCTTGTCTTTTTCTGTCTCCCTTTTTAAAGACTCTAAGGNCATGGTTGGTTTCAATTTAGTTCGATGTGATAGAGTACGCCCTGACAATCCAATTTTTCCGCATGGGGGCGTATGTCTATATGCTGGAAATGACCTGCACACTAGTCATGTAAAAATGTCTAATGGAGAAGTAGAGGTCTTAGTTTGTCATCTTCAAGGTCTTGATCTGTCCATTGTAACAATATATAGGCCCCCCTCTTGTTCAGTGAGCTCGTTCTTGTCAGCTCTCAAATTTATAGGAAATGAGTTGGACCAGTCAATTTGCTCAAAGGTTTTCTTTGTAGGGGACTTCAATTTTCCGTCTAGCGTTGTAGAGTGGGAGGCTAGTCCAGATGGGCAGATTCCCATTTCGAAATCGACGTCTCAGTCGTTCGAAAAGCTGGAGGAATTTAGGATCTAGAGCAATCTCTTTTAGCATGTTGGTGTAGCCACCAGAGCAAGTAGCGTTCTTGACTTGTTTTTTTCCAATGACCCTGATCTGATCCAGTATGTCCATGTGACACCTGGTAATCTGTCAGATCATCATGTTCTCGGGATAGGGTCGACCATTACTCAAAAGCCGGCGTGCTCTAGAGTAAGCCCGGCCAAAAAGGTCGGTCTGGCTAAGTTCAAATTCAAAGATGAACATTGGCCGTTGATTATAGAAAGGTTAGCGAAGCTTGATCTTATTTCAATGCTGAAAAAGGAATCGTCCATAGATGTAGCCTTAGACAAAATGATTCTAGTTTTTGAGGACGTCTGTTCCACTCTAGCAATCTCTAAATGTGTTGCGCAAGGCGGGGCAGAGTCTAAAATTCCGAAGTATAGGAAGTAATTGTTTAAAAGGAGTTGCAAATTAGCAAAAAGGCTCCAGAGCACTTTGAATCCAGTTGTTGTGGCTAGCCTTCAAAGAAAATTGGATTTAATCCAGGGGAGAATTAAGGCCTCCATTGACACCGATAAGTTGAAAAAGGAAAGTAGAGTTGTTCAAGAGGTGAGGTCGAATGCGATGGCGTTTTTCTCTTTTGCAATCTCTAAGAGAAAGATCAAACACCCTGCAGGGTCTTTTGAGGTCGATGGGGAAGCCATAGACAATGTAGGGACTATGGCCAACATACCTGGAGATCAGTTCTCTAGTGTGTTTACAACTCCACTGAGTTTAGGAGCAACAGTCCATTGCTCTATTGATGAGTTTGTTGGGACTGGCAAGGCTTGTCAAGCTGAGCATTTAGATGATCTTGTAGTCACAGATCAGGACGCTTTAGAAGCCATCAGGGACTTGAGACTCTCGAGCTCCCCCGCCCTGATGGGGTGACATCTCAGTTTCTGATGAGATGCTCACAGGTTCTTGCTCCTGTTTTCTCGTACTTGATGCGTTGCATCTTGGACCAGGGCAAGTTCCCCTCTTCTCTGAAGGTAG
>NC_081451.1:14628012-14630593 GCF_007210705.1 Tigriopus californicus
GGAATGAGTGATCTATAGTACCCTGTCATGCCCAAGAAACGTTTGAGTCCCTTTATATCTTGGGGTGTTGGTAACTCCAGGATAGCCTTGACCTTTTCAGGAGACGGTCGAACCTCGTTGTTTCCCACTTCGAATACCAAAAAATCCACCTTTTTTTGAAAAAACTTTGACTTGGAAGAGTTCAGAGTCAAGCCGGCCTTGCTTAGTATACTAAAACATCGCCTCAAATGCTGTTTGTGCTCTTCAACAGATCTGGAATGGAAGCAAATATCATCAAAGTAGACGGCTATGTTGGATTCTCCAGCAAATATCTTTTTCATGCCTCTGCAAGACGTAGCAGTGGCTGTAGCCAATCCGAAGGGCATCCTGGTCCATTCAAGAAGTTCGCCATCAAACGAAAACGCAGTCTTGTGGATATCTTCTTCCTTCATCCCTAGTTGATAGAACCCTTGGTTGCAATCGACTAACGAGAATATTTTGCTGTCTCTCATCATGTCGAGGGTTTCGTCAGCTCTAGGCAACTCTAGGCATGGGAAATGCGTCTTTCACTGTCTTGGCGTTGACCTTTCTCTAATCAATGGCCATCCGAACCTCCCCATCCTTTTTGGGAATGAGTATCACAGGAGATCGCCACCCGCTCGTACTTTTCCGCAGAATTCCTTCCTTTTGAAAGTCTTGATCTTTTCACGGGTCTTGTCTATCAAATGAACAGGTACCCGATAGCTTGGGGTCACACAAGGAGCCTCATTACCCGTATTGATAGAGTGAGTCACAATTTTACAATGTCCCAAACCCGTGAATATTTCGGGAAACTCCCCTTTGATCACCTCAACCTCTTGGGGAAGATCGTTCTTTCGTTCGTCTAATTCGGACGTTTTGGCAAGCGCTGGTACCAGCAAACAAACTTGCCTGCCAATGCCAGTGATGCAAAATTGGCGTTTCAAACTAGTTTCAACGAAGGTGACCTTTCCTCATTTAGCAATGTGAAGGAAGGGTCAGCTTCTCGTAAACGTGTTTGAAGCCCCAAGTTTGCATCACTGACACTGGTACCAGCAAACAAACGAACCTGCCAGAGCTTGCCTAAATGTCCCAATATCTCGTCAATCAGGTCATCAGCCATAATCATAGCGACTTCCTCTTCATACATGTCCTGATTCTCAACGTCTTCGCACCCAACCTCTGTCTCATCAGCTTCAATAGAGGAAACGTTGCGACTTGTGTTTTCTAGCCGGCTCCCAATGGATTCGCCGCCTACAGTGACTGTTCCGACTCTTGTGTTAATTACTACTTCGTTAGGTCCCATGATGTTGGCTCCGATGATGACGGTGGACACGTCGGCCACATAGAAGTCGTGTTCAATGGACCAGTTGTTTGTTTCAAAAAGGGCCGTACGTTTTCCATGAACCCTTAGCTTTCCTCCAGTTACCGATGAGAACCAAGGTTCACTTGTAGTATTTGACGAAGGGGATAAAAGGCTTATTGGCAAGAAACTTGCGCATGCCCCTGTATCAAACAAGGCTACGCACGCAATGACGTCCTTCTATCCAACAATCGGCCACAGGTCTGGGAAAGACATCCGTGGTACCAATGGAACTCACCTCCCCCCCTTTCCTTGGGAGTCTACAATCTTTGGCAAAATGAGAGGTGTTACCACATTTAAAACACCCCCGCTTTTTTTTCTTCGCTCTTGATTGACCATTCTACCATTCTTTGCTTTTCTGTCTTCTTTTTCTCACGATGTCCCAACGTAGCCGCAACTGTTTCGGCCAACTTTGCGGTTGTCACGGCTTCCTCCAACTTAGAATTCTTTCCGTTGAGCACAGCCTCTTTCAGGCTGCTGTGAAGTCAATGGACGAAACGATCCCTGATTAACTGATCGTTATTAGCCTTGGCGAATTTCGGGTAGCACTCGGTTACGGTGGCCCTGCACCGTCCCACGAACACTTTTACCCCCTCATCATTCTTCATTGTCATCTGCCAAAAGAAACTTTGAACCGAGGCTTCTCGATAGGCCTCTTCCTTGGGCATAAGGGCGTCTCTTATCAGGGAGAAACTCCCCCTCGATGAGTCCGGCAATTCATTCAAGTCCTTGGAACCCACCTCGAGCATTCCGTGAAATATCTTGGCTGCCCTCTCATCTGACCAATCGTTTGAGTACACCAGTCTCTCAAAATACTCCAAATAATCACCCATCGAGTCCTTCCCCGTCTTAGGTATTGGGATAACGATCCCCATCTCCGCATTGACAACTCTGTCCTTGTCGGATGCCATCTTCCTAGTACGCCAAAAAGGCTTCTCGTGACTCAATTGTCCCCAAACTTTAACTATTTGGGGTCCGATTGGGGTGATTAGAAGAGATTTGAAATTCGAAGCGCGCGTTGCACGCTTCCTGTCGCTGCCACCATTTAAAGATCACTCGTTTATTTTCTCCTTTTTCCGGCAGGGTTGCTACAAATGCAAATTAGAGATGAGGTAATGTAATAAAAGTAGCTTTGCATAAGATGAGTGCACTTCTCCACGGCTGCGAAACCAGGACAAGGCGACGATTTTAATCATAAGATCATAACCGTTTATCATCATG
>NC_081451.1:14630629-14637677 GCF_007210705.1 Tigriopus californicus
GGAGAAAGGAATTGAAAGAGCTAACACCTAACGCCACAGTGTGAGATCAATTAAACAAAATGCATATTGAAGTAATGGCACTACAAAATTGCATATTCTGTAGACGGTGTACATAACTATAAAAGCCCGTTGCTTGGTCTAAAGGTGTTTTGAATTAAAATCATCTTCTTTACTAATGTTAACGAACTTACCATGATCATTTCATTTTGCTCTGGACCACGAGATACTTCCGTCTCCTTCAACATTGCTCGCAAATTTTTCAGTAACTTGGGTCTCTGGATCTTCCATAATTCAGTGGAGGAACGCACTGGTTCAACTTGAAACGAAAGGCACGCAAAAAGAGCCAACAACCCGGTGAACAGCCATGTTTCAAATACGTTGCTCTTTGGCATAACGAGAGGGGAGACAAGTGAGATTTACTTTTCTTTCCAGACCAGATCTTCGGAGTTTTCTCGTCTTCGAGGGACTTGGTTAGACTGAGAGAGCGAGCATTTGTCACTTCGGACTACTAGTTCGCTCGATACATCTACTTGCATTTCGTACGGTTTTCCTCCCACCCAGGCCTACCTTGGCAAGAGTGACTTTGTGCAACTATTCAATTGATTGAGTATATCCTTAGAAGGTCACAAAATGCTACTATTCCGTTTATTCAAATCGTCAATTCAAAATGTCACAGGCTCATTATAGCTCTTGAAATAATTTGTTTCGTAACCTGTATGTATATCAAGTACATAACTTGCAAAAGGGGTACAGTAAACCACAAACCACGGGTATACGTATGAACGGGTTTGCCTTGCTTTTTCCTTCAAATGAGAAGGACTGCATGTCGCTATGGCTATTTGTTCCAAAAATCAGTTTTATCATGAACATCTGGACTATGGGCGGTAATGTCTGAGGTCAAGAATTGGAATTTTGACACCGGATACACAAGTCGTGTTCGTCCTCATATGAGATTGGTCTCAAGCCGCTACAACTGCATACTTCAGTTGTCATCTTGATCGAGCGATTAAGTCAAAAGTTAGGCCCACTCCAAGCTCAGAACATAAGTCTGAATAAAAGAAATGAGTTAACCCTCTTGTAGGGATTGATTACCAGAAGAGGGTAAATCATTCACTCTGTACCCTTTTAGGTGCTGTACCATGAGCGACAAATTGCAAAGACCTCAGGGAGGTCAATCTCACTGGAAAAAATGCAATGCGTTCACTCGTCTTCAAATTGTTGAATTAAGATCCAAGCATCACGTCACCATTCCAATTATTCGTGACTTGATCAAAAGTTATGACTACGTAGAGACACCCAAAATATGCACTATACGTTTAATGTCAAATAACAGGCTTATTTCATATTAAATATATTGCATATTTCTATGCGTACTTTGGCTCTGGGCAAAGCCCAAAGAACCGCACATTTTTGTTGCAAGTTGAGACACTAAGTGAGTTGCTGGCTGTAAGTGAAACGCATAAAGCAAGTGCAGACACCCTCTCCCCAAACGCTGTGGGTTCAAATTTTGCCGTCGGAAGGTCACGTCTTTGGAGGGGAGATGTGGCCATGTGGCTAATGATAGTTCATTTCCCAGTTTAACCCCTCCTAAACCTTTCTGAATAAGACTTTCAAATGCTAACAGCCCTCGCAGTCAAAGAGCCAACTTGACACTGGACAGTGATATTGCCTATTGCCAAAATTGAAAAATGTGATGGCCGGATTAATTTTCATAATTTTCGGAAACCTTTTCAATGGAATTTTGAGCGCACTTATTTATCTCCTTAAATCCAATCAACATCTATTGTATTTGACCACTCCCATCTTGAGTTATATGGAAGTGTAAAGTCCTAGTTCCATGCGCTTTGCTCCAAAATGCTATGATTATATTTAAACTCAAATACCCAGACAATAACATAGATTTTCAACATCATGAAAATAAGAGGTTATTTTCCATGTTCTTGTTTAATCTAAAACTGACTTTTTTACATATGAAGTATGTTTTAATTCATGTTAGATAAGATTTTGAGCTAATTTTAGGTTAAGCAAGAAAATTTAAAATGTTTTAGTTGATTTTAGACAACAATTTGAGCTAGTTTTTCATTAAGAGTTCAGTCTTGTCTTCTGTTGAGAGCAGTCGCACAATCTGTTGCTCCCGTTCTTGATGGAACAGACTAGTTCCGGGTCGAGTTCGAGTACACTCCAGTCTTTTTCTCGATTTGAAGAATTTGGCCGGACTCGAGTCTTTAAGAAGGGCTCGAGCCCGGACTCGTCAACAAAAGTATTCATTTTATCTAACATTTTGTAAGAAGTGTCTTTTGCTTGACCTGACAATATTAAAACACTCGAGTCCTCTGCCGAAATGAAGTCTTTTGCCGGACTTGAGTCCAGACTCGGCGTCCTGCAAAAAGTAAAAACTTCAGAGGACTCGTGCGAGTGCGACTTTTGCCGGACCCGTCCCAGCACTAGAACGGGCCTAATAATGAAGTCAAGCTTTCTTTTTTCTCGGGCTTCTCCATTGTTCAATTTGTTCCCCTTAAAATATTCGTAGGGAGTATATAGGTTTTGATCCAGTAACATCCTTTATGTCAGACTTGGTAAAATTTCCTGATCAACCCTACATTCAAGGGCTAGCCAGATCTGCCAATCTTAATTCGTTAATAGAACAGATAATATAAAATCTTAATTCATCTATAAAAAGCATGTATTTCTTCGTCTTGACCTTCTGGGATTCCTTCCCAGTTTTTTTATGTAACCATATTCTATTACACTTACTTCATGTCGTTCCCTTTTCCTTTTCGGCTTTTATCCAGGATCTAAGTTGCAAATTTTCTTTCCCGATCACAAAACATCGCATTCCTTCTTGTACCTGATCCAAATTTTTTTGGTTTTGCTTGCTTGCTGGTTTTGGCGTCTTCTTCAGATCTGCAGAGATTCTGAATCTAAGGCCAGTTTTTTAAAGCAAAGGAGTGAATCTTAGATCGAGAAAAGGTCGTACCATACTACATCAATTAGAACTTATTCTCGATCTAAGATTTACTCCTTGGCCTTAAAAACTGGTCTCTGGTATCCTCACTCCTCTTTGTTTCAAAAACCGGTGTGCATAGGTATTATCGTTTACACTTGTTTGTGGCCCCGGTAGCCCCGTCCAGGGGAGGTCTGGCTAAGTTCTCTTTTTCTGATAGAGCTTGCATGTGGTCATTGCCAGCCATTCTCGAGCATATTGCCTGTCTAAATTTAGAAATACACAAAACAGCCTCTTAAAGACGTAAGAACTGCGTAATAGGGTCCTGGCCCGTTAGAAGTAACTAGTTTTCTTCCCTCAATTTTTTGTTCTTGCTTTTGAGGCCATCAAATATTATGAGTTTACGCCCCTATTCTTTACCTTCCTGTGTCATATCTTCTTTGCCACTTGTTTTGGTATGAGCTCCTTGGGGCCGGGTCAGAAGACGATCCAACATACTTGACTCCTTGGACGAGCCCGTTTGTGCTATTTCCTGAAAATATTTCCTTTAACAACCTCACTTAAAACAAGCAAATCAATATATAAAGCCATTCAGAAATGTGAAAAAGGTGAAAATATATATTTTGAACAAAGCACATGAAAATTGAAGATCAAAATCATGTTGAGACAAACGATAAAATAGAGACGAGGAACCAGCAGCATAAAATGTGAGAAATTTAGGCATGAACAGTGTCAAAGCCGGTTCAGAACCGGCTCAACAATGCAGAACAGGCAGGTTCCTCACACATTTTGATGTGAAATTAGACTGTAAATGGTTCAGTCAAAGATGGGTTTCTCCACCAGTTATTAGAAATTCCACTTGAAAAACGATGTTTCATGGGGAACATTAATTTTGGTCCTAAGTCTGTCTTTTCAGTTAAAAAGTTGAGTCCGTAGGATTGAATCCCATAAAAACGACCGTGGCACGTTAGTCCAATGTGTCATTCCATCCCTCTTTTATGTCAATTTTAATTGCATGACTAAGATCGGCAATAGTGATACCTTCAGTAACGTGACAGAGCAGATATACCAAGCCCTTATAATAATGCTGACAGAGGGTTTGAGATCCAGTCTTTCGTCTAAAAATTACTAAATGTCATTGTTGTTCTCATGCCATATAACTGCAAAATGAACAAAATTCATCCAATAGCATGAAAAGTCAGAACCAACGCTTCAAATCGGGCAAACAAAAACAAGTTTGAAGAAAAGTTGACTGGCGTGCAGAGATTGTAAGGTGTTTCTTTGAAGGTTACCTCACTGTGATAAGGACTTCTCCATTTGTGGCCAGAGGAAAACTATCGCACTTGCAAGATTTAAACATAAAAGTATTAACTCATTATGTGTTCTAATTTACATTGAGATTTGGAAATTCATATCTTTTGGCCGTGACGTTTCATTGGAAGGAAGTTGAAGCAAGTATTCTGCAAATCTTAAAAACTGGAAAAACTAAAAAAGAAAGTAATCATCGTCCCAATTTAATCGTCAATCTTAAGCCATCCAAGTGGAGAATCTTGGCATGCTTATAGTTTCGTCTCTTTGGCAGGGCAAGAATGAAGCCAACGTTTAGGAAAACTGGCAGGTTCGTTTGATTTGGTGGTACCAGTGTCAGGGATGCAGTTGAGGCTTCAAACACGTTTTAGTGTGGATGACACCTTCTTTCACATTCCTATCTCAGAAAGGTTAGATTCGTTTTAAACTAGATTTGAAACACCATTTTGCAATCACTGGCATTGGCAGGCAGTGTTGCTCAGGTACAGCGCTTGGCCTAAAGTCCGAATAGCCAGTCAGCTGGAACTTTCTTTTATAGAGGACTGGTTTTCATGAGTACAGTCCTGAATATCAACCACGCAAAGAAAACTAACCGCAACTGTCAGAAACTTTCTTTTATAAAAACTGTTTCATTGGTGTACTGTGTTCACGCTCATGCAAGCAAAGTGAACCAACACACCACTGCAGCTTGAAATTTCTCATGATAATAGATTGAGCCATGAGGCTATCTGTTTGATCCAAATGTATGTCTGACAGATTCATATAGTGAATGAGTGTAAGACAAGAAGGTGTATTCTGTTTGGTTGCTATTTACATCGTATTGTTAATCTATTGGTTCCTTGAAAAAAGTACCTTTGGTTCACAATGTTTATGGAGGTTGCTTGAATTTAAGTCGGGCTTCAAGAATTGTTTGCTTTAAAATTGTGCCCAGTAGTTAACAAGGATTACTATTTCTTGAATCATTAACCATTATTTTTATTTAGGATGGGCATTTCGAGCATTTGCGATCATTTTGGACTACTTTCCACCATTTTCTACCACCTTCTGGATTGGCAAAAAAATTGATTTTGTTGCCAATGGGCTTGCCAAAAACAAATATCAACATTAGCCCACGCCGAGAGGTCATGGACCAGAAGCTAGAAAAAGATACCTTGGTAAATCCAAGCAACTTATCCGCAAGTAAAAAAAACATCCTTGGAGTTCCATGTTCCCGATGCTTTCGAATTTTTCTAATGGCCTGTGTCTTTTAGCAACACAGACAACTGAGTAATTCCTATAATTAAATATAAAAATGGTCTGAAAAGAAATTGCTTGAATGAACCCTCGTTATGTAATCTGATACGTCTCATTTAATCTACTTCAAGATTGACCGCCATATATTGTGTGTCATATCTTAACGGCGCTTGAATGACGGAGTTACTGTAAATCTTATTTTTCAAGTAACGCTACTAGTAATGCGTATATTACTGACAAGTAAACGGTAATGGTAACAGATTGTTCTTACCCTCCTGTACCTTTACTTTCTTTTTAAATGAGGGAAGAAAAGACCTAGGAACTTGATAGTCAATGAATATAAATAAAAATCGACTGCAGTAAGAAGAAGAGGAAGAAACCTTGTGGAAATAATAAGGATTATGCAATAGTGCGAGTGAGTCAAGGAATGGTGACAGTTGACCTCAAAACTTAACATCATTAACCTAAACAGATAATGTTATCACCGTCTTTTTAGGTGACGGTGTCAAAGTCGAAAAAAAGGGGAAAATATCTTGCAAAGAAACTGAATGTAGAGGTGGAAAAAAAAATGAAGAAAGAAATGCAATACATGTTGACAAGGCTTAAACCGTTACCGAAAAAAGAAGCCGGACTAGAGCTTGGCGAGTTTTTCGCAGTTATGAGTCGTTTTGTTCGACCTTTGTACATGAAAGACTAGGGCCTTCTGCTGGACTCAAACATAGATTTCTAGACGCTGGATGTCGGAAGACCGACCACTCGGTTGCTAAAGACACAATAAACCGGTTTTTTTTATTTCTTTTCGGGTTTGATATACCGATACAGGAGAATGAAGTTCCCCGTACAGTCACAATTGATAAAAGATTTGGTCACATAATGCGTTCGATTTGCCGTTCTAGGGACCCTTGAACGAAAGGCTGGTCTGGGATCGGTTTGATAAAAAACGATCTAAATGTCGCTTAAAACTTAAACAATGGATATCTTGTAAATAGAATCGTTCGAAGTGAGCATGGTAGCAGATTTTTAAAGGGTTGTGCTCGGTTTTAGTACAAAAACAGGATTTTAAGGTCTTCACCAACTTTTTATCTTGATGGGTTGAAATTAATTTGATTTTCACACGTGATGCCTCTTCTGTCACTAACATTATACTTCATTCCGGTTAGGACAAAGTGCATGGAGACATTTAAAAACATTAAAGATTAGGTAGCGTTCGTACCTACCGCTGCAATACTATATAATTCAAGGGTTTGAGTCTTCCCAATAGCTTAAGTGGGACATGCCTGCAATATATTTTGTAAAACTTCTTTGTACTTTTTCTATCTTTTCAGCCCCCTACATTTATTGGCGCCCAGATTGGGGAAGCATATTCTAAATGCGGTTGAACAATAGACTTGCTATAGAGTTTTCATGTATAAGCGTCTCTGGATTGAAAGGTCGGTACATCCAGCCACAGAATTGGTATTGCTTTGGTCATTTTCGATTGGATGTGTTCTTCAAATTTACGTTAGTTTTCAACTATTACTTCCAAGGTCTTTAACGGAGCGTTCTGCATAGAAAATGGTTTCA